>NW_015505886.1:286901-300363 GCF_001515645.1 Sinocyclocheilus grahami | reverse complement strand
AATAAATAATATAGGTCAGAATTATTTAAAATGGTCTAAACCGTGCTTTTTAATTAAATCTGTTGCAGAGTAAACAAACTGAACCCCAATCTACATGTAATCAGTGACAAACAATCATGTGATATTATTATCCGTCTTTTTTATTGCCTGTCTTCAGTTTAGATGGAGCTAATCAAACTCAGACTCTAGGTTTAAGTGCATATTTTGGTACTAAATGAACCCACTTCACTAATTACATACCATTGCTAGAGATGACCCTGACAGTAATTAGTCTTGGTTGAGTGTCACTTCCTTACTCTGCCTGGAGAGCAAGAACAGTTGTTTATCATCATAGAAGTGATTAGTGTGGATACAATATATATTTTATTGCAATTTGCAATTAACTTTTTTCAGGTAAATTGTTTGTACTGTAATGTACTGTCACCTCTACTGTAGTACAATACCATGTTTACTGTAAATATTGCTACAAATTACTTAGCACCAATAGTATCATTCCTTACCCTGAGAGTTGTGTCGAGGTCATATCCGTCTCTAAATGAGATAGACTAGTTACATTGCTGTAATTAGTACAGGCAGTCACTACTGAAAGGTCAGAAAGCCCTTATAATCTGCCCTGGACATCCCCGTGGGATAATCAGGACGTTCATGAGCTGAGCAGAGCTTCATTTCCTTGAGTGCCTTTCCCGTCATTATGACATGATGTCATCACCAGTGGACTCACAATGCACCTTTGTAGTCAACTGGCTTTGCTAGTATTAACGCGATTTGGAAGGCAAATTGTCCTGGCGTAAACCCCAGGAAAATCTGTGCTAGGACAGGCGGAGTTAGCGTTCCACATTCATAATAATGTTAATAACCACCAGTATAAACTCATAGACGACCCTTCTAAAAGGAGAAATATACTGTATGTTATGTTGTGGAGTCACATCAAGGTTTTTAACCAAAAGGACATACTTGGTAGATCAGATCTGCTAATAATCCTATCTCAGTTTTTAACTGTTGTTTTGTGAAGTCTGTTGTTGATGAGGTTATTTTGTGTTTTCATAATATAATTGCCTATAATTTGACCATTTCGGGAAGCACTGGAATGTGTTGGGTCAAGGTAGATTATCTCCATTTTAAGGATTAGGTTTAAATCTTGGTCAATGGAGGTCAGTGTAACAAGCTTTCAGCAGTTTTAGAACTTAGTGCTAAAATGGTTAATCTATGCTGACCAGCTACATTTTCAATCAACAGCCTCAGGGGGGAACTTTAGAAAAAGAACTGTATTCTTCCAGCCACCATGGACACTTTTTTCCGACGGCATTTTAAGAGGAAGGAAGCAGGAGAAGCCATTCATGATGGCCACGTACCTGAACCCTGTCTACACAGGAGGCCAAGCATTGCAGTGCCAGCCAGCCGTGCCCGTCGACGCTCCAGTGTAGGTCTTCCGTCCACTGCGTTGACCCAGCGACGCCGATCCAGTGTCCAACTTCAGGCTTTACCTCGAATCATTAGCAGTCAACCGGTTCAGAAAAGCAGTGGTAGACGGCGCTCCAGCACCACCACCCCGAAGGCCAATCCTCGCTTTGCCATACGCCGGAAGAAGGTGGGCAAGCTCCGCAATATAGACACACACCTCTTGGGCCCGTCCATGCTGCTGGCCAGCTTAATTCAGATGACGGAAGAGGAGGAAGAGGATGAGGAGAGCCAAAGTCCATTGCCAGGGCAAGTGGAACTCAAGGGAAGCAACACGAAGTTCAGGAGTCACACAGATGTGCTTCTTTCAGAAGGTGACAGCGACAGTGACAGCGAGGACTCCAGCGGCCACTCAGAGAAGAGTCATCACTCGGGGCTGCGTAAGGAGTTCCTAGAGGAAGCAGATTTGTCAGACTGGGAGATCAAAGAGTCTGCTGTTTTATGCCAGCAGGAATGCCTTCCTCTGGCTGTGGTGACAGAGTGTGTCCAGGCCCACCCGCTGATCCGCGTTCCCCGCTGCCTCCGGAGGAACTCGTCACATTATGGCTACGCGGAGCCCGGCTCGCACGTCCGCTACTGCCGCAGCAGCCAGAAGAGGCGCCGTCGACGGGTCTCCACCATCTCGAAAGCGGGAAGCCCCTGGCCAGGAAGAGGCCTGCCGCTTCCTAACCGAAGAAGCTCTACCTGCTACAGGGGTCATGCGACTCTCAATCCTCTCCTGGGAGCTTATTACGATCCCAGGCTGGAGTCTTGGAGTGGATTCTTGTCGTATGTAGAACCTTTCTGTTGTTGTTTCTAGTTATTTCATGCTGTGCTCTTAAATTAGATGTATACAGGGTTTCATGAAATGCAAGAACAACAACACAAAGGCTGCGTCAGAAAGCATAGACAGTTGACTTGTTGCTTTGCTGCCCTATCAGTCAATGATTTGCAGGCAGCATTTGCGTTCGAAGGTAACTCCCAAAACTGATAGTGGACTTACTTCTGAGGCAGCATAAAGGTTTAATGATCTACAACAAAACTGTGATAGAATCGCACACATAGGATAGGGGCAGCAAACGATATATCTATGCAACCCTCAAAAATCGATCAGATGACATTAACTCAATTATAGTACTCAGATTTGCATTCTTGCCTTCCTACCTCAGCACAGGTACAAAGCTGCGGCCATACCCTAAGGTGCAAAAGCTAAAAGGTACATTATACCATATTTACACCTCAATGGTACATATTAGTACTTTTTGAAAGCTTACTTCCCCAGTGACAGTTTTGTACCTTTTTTTTCTGAGAGTGTATGCTACTTGCGTAGGTAGCATTTTCTGCTTTCGGATGCAGCCAAAGAAACTAATTATGACCTAGGCCAAGGTTCCTTAAATCTGGCCAGTGCCCTATAGGGTTTAGCTCCAACTCTAATCAAAGACATCGGAGTAAGCTAATCAAGGTCTTCAGTGTTACTTGAAAAATTACAGGTAGATGATCAGGGCTTAAGATTTCAGATTTGAGGAACCCTGACCAAGGCTTTGCTGAGGTGCACAATGAGAAGACAATTAATATTTGTCAAAGTCAATTTCTTTAGGCTTGTAGCATTAAAGGTGCATTCACATTGACAACTATATTACTGGAGGTCACCAAGTTGCTTGATAGTTGCTGCATCACGTCATTGCACAACTACATGAAGCTGACCTCTGCTTAAATTTATTTTCGCACTCTTGATGAAGATGAATGTTGTCCAACCACTTTGCCGCTGCAAATTGCTGTCAGTATGAACTTCCCTAAATAGTTTATATTTTAGTGAAGACCAAATAAATACACCACAATGTACAGGTTTTCTGATTAGGTACTATGACTTGCAATACATGTGAATCTCCACTTACAAACTCAGCACTTTCAAGTCAATATCTTAAGTAATTTCTCAAGCATTCAAACATTTATATTGAATGCGAGAGCAGGCAGTTGCAATGCAGCTTTTCATTGCATTGACCTTCTCATTCTCCATCCCGTGGATACGAGCACCATGGCGATCGCTCATTAGTGCAGCTGCTACCATAGCGAGGTAATGTGACTCATCAACGTTACTGATCACCCAGTGGGCTTCTCATCAACAGGTTGCTAAGCTTCACTGATTCACTCTGTAGGGATTAGGACACAAAGGTCAGGGTGAGCAAGGTTTTGATTACAAAAGGATTACAAAAAACCTTGGAAATGCCCCACCCAAAGCTAAAGGTAATATTTACCTTTAGAAATGCATTTCCTGTGTTTTCATTGCATAAACTTCATTGACCACTTTCTTGTCATAGCCATAATTGCATCAGAGTTCCTGTATAAGGAGAGGTTATCTGTTTCTGCACATGTCTATTGTGTTAACATTTAGTATGAACGTTGATGTACAGATGGCACACTCGATTCTATATAGATGTGTATAAAATAAAGTTACATTAAAGAAAGTTACATAAAAGTTGTTTAGTATAAATTTCAGTGCTGTATCTTCCAAATTTGGTGAGCTAAATGACATAGGCTAATCATCAGGTATCCACAGTGTATTGTGGTAGTACTGAAAGCAGATTAAAAGCAGAAAAACCTATATGTTTCCAAGCCATGCTATATAATTCTAGTTGTTGGTGGCTAGTAAAAATAGTCTTATTATGATTGATATGGAATTAAACAAATGCAATTCAAAGAGACCCCCAAGGCACTCCAGGTGGAAAGCTGTGTGAAATAAGATGCCATGCTTTCAGGGGAAAATTTTCATAATTGTATTTCTTTTGATCAGTGTTCTAAATCTAATTGATTTAGGATATGATGGACACAGACAGTCTGTTTAATGTCACTGTCATTGTTTTTGTCAGGAAAGCCATTGCCAAGGCTGGTGTGCAGGATAACGCTGCCCAATCCGGTGCCATAATACCGGCCAAATGTGAACCCAACAAAGAGATCTGCAGCACCGTGGATTGGACTGTGAGTTTCTCATTTGTATTTCAATAAACAAGTTAGCATTCCAACTGTTTCATTTATCTCAATGGCAGTAAACTCCAACTCATGACACAGTAATCCATATTAATTTCTGTAATTTCTGTTTAACTTACTGGTTAGTTGTCTTCCTCAGGAAAATGCCCAGTTTGGTCAACACGTGTGGTTTGAGACCAGTCCGTCTGGAGATTTCTGTTACGTTGGAGAGACATATTGTTTTGCAAAGTCACTGGTAAATGACCCATATTTTTATTCTTAAAACGATCAACAGCACAGTGAGTAGTTTATAGTAGTGTCTTTCCTTTTGTAAAAATCATTGCACGCAAGCTCCCTCTACTGGTTAGACATTATACGCACAGATTCAGATATATTGCTAAAATGCCAATTGTTGTGTTTCATTTTGTTTTCTCAGCAAAAATCTCTTCCTCGCCACAAATGTGCATCCTGCAAAATAGCTGTTCACACTGTATGCATGGATCAGCTGGAGAAGGTTAGACGATTGTTGTAAAGCTGAAAAACTTACAATGTTTTGAACTTTTTATCTCAACAAATGAACTGTTCCCCATAGATTAACTTCAGATGTAAGCCATCATTTAAAGATCCAGGGATAAGAAATGTCCGAGAGGTAAGACTTTTTGTCCCTTAAAATGAGCTTTATCATTTAGTTTTGTTAAACAATTGAGCTGGTTTGTGTTTCAGACTCCAAACATGAGACATCACTGGGTCCATAGGAGACGGCAAGATGGAAAATGCCGGCAATGTGGAAAGGTCAGTGCAAGACTCATAAAATATGAAACGCGTAATCATCCAGAAAGTATTTATGGCCTAATTTCACTCTTTCCTCAGGGTTTCCAGCAGAAATTCTCCTTCCACAGTAAAGATATCGTGGCCATCAGCTGCTCTTGGTGTAAGCAAGCAGTAAGTATTGCACATCTGATAAAATCAGTTTTTTAAAAATGGTTGCAACGTACACTACCGTTCAAAAGTTTGGAGAAATGAATGCTTTTATTCAGCAAGAGTGCATTCAATTGATCAAAAGACACAGTAAAGACTTTTTCTTTGTTACAAATCAGAAATGTCAAAAACCTTCATCATGTTTTTTTTTACATAAATATCAAGCAACCCAACTGTTTTCAGCATATTAGAATGATTTCTGATCGTGACTCTGAAGATAATGGCTGCTGAACCTTTAGTTTAGCTATTTCAGGAATAAATTAAATTTTAAAATATATTAAAATAGAAAAAGCTTTTTAAAATTATAATAGTATTTCACACCCTTACTGTTTTTACTGTATTCTTTCAAAAACTACCCAACACGTTTGAGTGGAAGTAGTGCATAAAATGTTCAAATTTTCAAGTATGATAAAATATAAATCAATGCACTTTGCTATGTGTCTTACAGTATCACAACAAGGTGACCTGCTTCATGCTGCAGAAAATTGAAGAGACATGTTCCCTCGGCGCTCACGCGGCTGTGATCATCCCTCCAACCTGGATCATTAGAGTCCGCAGACAGCAGGTACCATCTGACCTGAAGAAAACGGTTATATTTACTGTATTTTTGAACAAATAGACATTCAAAAATCTTACCAACTTAAAACCTTTGAATGTATATCTTATAGATATATACAGAGTTCTGGCATGAAACTCTAGATGGCGCAGTCCGATAGGTCTAACTCAATCTGACCTAATGACATCATTATCATGTGGCTCAGCTGATTGGTTCTCTCCTGTATCGGTAGCCAATGAGCTGACTGCTCAACATTTAAATATATGACTAGTGCTTGCCGTAGCAGTGCAGCTTGCTTCAGAAACCCTCCCCCTTCACCAGCTCCATCTGTATAGATCTGCTACGAGGTGATTCATGTATGCTATATTTCATGCACTGTATGTTATATTTGCAGCAGCAATATTTCTTACATGCTCACAGCAGCATGTTGTGGATGTATTGGCAGTAGCAAGTCTCGGTACTTGCTCTGCCACAGCAGCAGCAGCGTAGCAGATCTATTCCGCCAAGACCAAATACATTAAAATTGTCATGTACATTACCATGGCGATCCCTCCGAGAGTTGTCATGACAGAAATATTAATATTTTCCAAATGTATTTCTAAAGTACTAATAGTGATGTAATTTTATGATGTAGTGTTTTATGGTTTGGACATGGTGAAAGGAGGTCACCTGCATCGATGAGCTCAAATGTAAACACTAAAATTAGTATGTCTATAAAGATGCCTATAAACTGTCCCTATTATACAGGCATCATTGAAGAGCAGTAAAAGAAAGAAGAAAACATCTCTGAAGGCCAAACCCTGCAAGAAAGCCACAGAGGTAGCAAACACTGAACTTTTGTGAATAAAAGGGATAGGCTTTTATATATGACAAGATTTCACTATTTCATTCTCTGCAGGATGGCAAATGGAAGCACTTTGTTGTGCGACCGATTCCTTCTCAGCTCATGAAGCCTCTGCTGGTGTTTGTCAATCCGAAGAGTGGCGGAAACCAGGTCAGAAGTGACACTCAAAAGTTCCTAGTGCATAGAAACGTTATTTTACAGCCACATAATAGCACTTCAAGCACTTCAATAGGGAAGTTGTGGCCTAATGGTTAGAGAGTCGGACTCGTAACCCAAAGGTTGTGGGTTCGAGTCTCGTACCGGCAGGGATTGTAGGTGGGGAGAGTGAATGTACAGCGCTCTCTCCCACCTTCAATACCACGACTGAGGTGCCCTTGAGCAAGACACCGAACCCCCAACTGCTCCCCGGGCGCCGCAGCATAAATGGCTGCCCACTGCTCCGGGTGTGTGGATGACTTCTTCTTCTTTTCTTTAAAGGGAACGAAAATCATCCGCTCTTTCATGTGGTACCTGAACCCCCGGCAAGTGTTCGACCTCACTCAGGGAGGTCCGAGAGAGGGGTAAGAGTTGAGAGGTCATACTTTCTTTCTTTCTTCTCTTTGAGCGTGTTCTCTTACACTTTCTCTTCCTCTTTTTAAGGTTAGAAATGTACAGCAAAGTGCCCAACCTGCGTATCCTCGTTTGTGGCGGTGACGGAACGGTTAGTCAAATATCTGCACTCTTATCTAGATAAAACCGGATGGTGGGTAATATCATTTCTGCACAGTATGCAAATTTTCCAACGGTGCATTGTGCTCGACATGCTCGACAGGTACTTGAAACTGATTCAGTCAAGTCAAGGTCAAATTTAAATGTATTAGGTATAACACCACTACTAAAATAACGCTGACTGATCCGAGCCAATCTCTCAGATATTGAATGTAAATGAATTTCATCATGCTGACCCTCGGTCAGGAAGTTCATAGGGACCATCATGTAATCTATATGCTCTGCTTGAACAGGTTGGGTGGATTCTCTCAGTGCTAGATGAGCTCCAGTTGAACCCTCAACCCGCCGTGGCCGTGCTTCCCCTCGGGACAGGAAATGACCTGGCCAGGACTCTCAACTGGGGCGGGGTACGAACCTGAATACTCTTGTTTGTAATGTTCTAATAAACCTCAGTTAGTATATTATAAGATGAAGTTTCAGCTTCAGCTCCTGTATTTTAATATAATAACCACAAGTTTTGTTTTGCAGCATGAGGTTTGTGGTTTAAACATGTCATTTTTACTGCTGACACATTCTTAACCTGGCATAACAAGAGAAAATGGTCCCACTATTTGTTAACCATTACAAGCTTTTCATGGTTTTTTTGAAGGTGCGTGTACTTGTTGACTTTCAGGGCTACACAGATGAACCGGTGTCCAAGATCTTGTCCCATGTAGAAGACGGCAACATCGTCCAGCTGGACCGATGGAACCTGAGCGTGGAGCCCAATTTAGAGGCCAGCGAGGAGGAGAGAGACGAACACCAGACCGACAAGGTCAGCTGACGTCAGTAGAGGGTGCTAGACTTTAGCAGAAGACCACCATCCTTCTAGCTTTACAACAAGTCAAGCATGAATGAGGGTGTAAAGAGTTTTTATAAACTCTTTTGTGTTGACATGAATGGTTAGGGGGAGCTAATGACATCTCCATGTCTATTTCAGCTTCCCATTGACGTCTTCAACAATTACTTCAGCCTTGGATTTGATGCACACGTGACCTTGGAGTTTCACGAATCCCGAGGTGTGCTCACTCACTCGTGTAATTTGAATTTGGTTTATGAAGTGAAGGTTTGCATACTACTGCATATAAAATCTGCGGTTTGTGAAAAGATTCAAATTTCTAAGATGTTGTTTTGTTTCCTCAGAGGCTAAACCAGAGCGGTTCAATAGTCGACTTCGCAATAAGATGTTTTATGCAGGGGTGAGTGTGTCTGTCCGATAAAGTCATGTAGATATTTTAGTTTATTCTTTTTGTAATGTATAAAATGTAACATATTTGTTCAAATACATGTGCCCCTCTGCAGACAGCCTTCTCAGACTTTTTGATGGGCAGCTCCAAAGATCTGTCCAAACACATCAGGGTTGTGGTACGTTAAGTTGTATATATGTATATACACACTTTTTATATAATATGACCCAAGGTATTTGAAACTGGAAATATAATTAATTATTATTTTATTTTATATAAAGAAGTTAATTAAAAAGAAGACTTACAAATCATGCATGTGTACTGTATATATACATTAATAAATAATAATAATTAAACATTAAATAAAATAATGCATATGTAATTTATCAGAAACATTTTACATTTCAGAAAAGCAGAATATATATTTATAAATATATATATATATATACTGTATGTATGTATCACTTAAACCACACATAAATAAAGTAATTACTATTGATTACTGTCATAAAAATTAAAACAAAACTTCACCAGATTAAGTGCTTATGATCACAGTAAATAAATATGCATATATACAAGCACTTTTATATAATGGCACAAATACTTACAATGTTCCCTCATATGCTTTTTCTTATTTCCTGTGCAGTGTGATGGTACTGATCTAACTAGTAAAGTGCAGGATATGAAACTGCAGTGCCTCCTGTTCCTCAACATCCCCAGGTAAAACTGACCTGAAATGGAACTGTGCAAAACAAATGTCTTATGTAACTACCATATAAGATAACCTATGTACATTCTTGTATTAATTTGTGCACTATTTGATATAGATCCTCTTTATTTTTGCATAACAAAATTTAATTTGAGAAAAAACTAAACTTCACTCTAGTTGCCAGTCAGACCATTTCATCCATGTGACATCAAATTTCACGTCATCAAACCATGACAGGAAACTTGGACTGAAAACCATATTATAAAAAGAGATTCGCTGTTCCAAATTATGTTTAATCCAGGATAAAATATAATCTAGACACAAGAAACTAGTCTAGAGTTCATTAAAATGAGATTATCCTGACTGAGCTGGGCATTATGTTCTGTAGATATTGCGCTGGTACGATGCCATGGGGGAACCCAAGTGAGCACAATGACTTTGGGTCACAGAAACATGACGACGGGCTCATTGAGGTTATTGGCTTCACCATGACCTCTCTGGTGAGATTTGGCTTTGGTTCCTTAATGGATTTGGTCTACATTTACCCTTGAATCCATCCAAATGTTGCTGCTCTCTTTCTATAGGCGACGCTGCAGGTTGGAGGACATGGCGAGAGGCTTCATCAGTGTCAGGAGGTGACCCTGATAACCTTTAAGCCCATTCCTGTGCAGGTGGATGGAGAACCCTGTAGACTGGCTCCATCCGTCATACGCATCACCCTCAGGAACCAGGCCAACATGCTGCAGAAGACCAAGAGAAGAATCTCTCTACCACAACTGTATGAGTCAGTATCTATCTATCTATCTGTCTGTCTTGTCTGTCTGTCTATGTCTGTCTGTCTGTCTGTCTGTCTATGTCTGTCTATGTCTGTCTGTCTGTCTGTCTATGTCTGTCTGTCTATGTCTATCTGTCTGTCTGTCTATGTCTGTCTATGTCTGTCTGTCTATCTATCCATCTCTGTCTGTCTATCTGTCTGTCTATCTATCTATCTATCTATCTATCTATCTATCTATCTATCTATCTATCTATCTATCTATCTGTCTATCTGTCTGTCTGTCTGTCTGTCTGTCTGTCTAAATTGCATTCAATCCTAGAGGAAATCTGACAGTTTTTTCTCCTTATGGATGTAGTCAGCAGCCCATCACAGAGAAAGTGCAGATCCAGGTGAACCGTATCAGCATGTGTGATTATGAAGCTCTTCATTATGATAAGGAGCAGCTCAGGGAGGCCTGTGAGTATCTCTTCTCCTCGTCCTCTCTCTTTTTCACAGCTCTGAGAACCTGCACTCCCGGAAAAGCTTCTGCTTTTCAAATACGACTTAATTTAAACAGATCCTAACCCGTGTTTCCTCTTTTCTTTCACCTTCTCAGCGATTCCTATGGGGATAATTATAGTTCCCGGGAACAGTGATTTGGAGACGTGCCGGCTGCATATCGAGAAGCTACATGAGGTGCTTTTCAGCTTGTTGAATCCTGGTTAGAAATGTGCCAACAGGCCGATTTGGCTACAACCTCCTTCCTCATTTGCAGAGGTTAAGGGGAGGATCTGAACTGTCAAAGACTGGCTTGATGTCAACATGAAATCAGAATTGACTATTTACCTTCTTAATCAATGTTACTTGTCTTATTGTGAATGATGTTATCCCCAAAAAAGTTTGTCTTTGTAATCATTCATCAAAATACAATAACTTACTCCACCTCTAAAACAACTTTCCTTTTCAGTGACATGATCAAGCCCTTTTATTTTCAACTCCGCCCATTTGGCATGAAACACCCTTTTTAACAACCCAAACAATTTCTAGTAGATAAAATCCTGTCCTACTTGTTTTTTTCGTCGTTGTTGTTGAAAATATTGTTTCAATCATATAGAAGTCAGATAACTCTAGTAAAATGGGTTGCAATGGTGATTTTAACTCATTCTTGGCTAAATAAGAATACTTCTGTGTTAATGCAACCTCTTGGAAAGAAAATACGTTTTTCATTTAATTTAGCTCGAAATCTATTTCCTGTGGTGACATTAACATGTCTTTGAAACACAAATGGTGTATTTTACTTTTAAGAGTCACTTTCCACTATAATTGCCACTATTCATCCCAAACATGTTATATTGAGCATGTGACAGCCATTGCACGTTGACTTCCTGTTCAATTACAATCACAAAAACACATTGTGACTAATTGAACTCACACTGTGAGGCCATTTTGGACAAGAGCCATTTTTCACTTGCATTTCTCTGTGTATTTTTTCCCCCTCTCTGTCTTTCTCTCTTTAGGAGGGGGATGGTGTGAATACAGACACACTGCACATGCCAAAGCTTTCACCAAAATGGTGCTTCCTGGATTGTAAGTAGTAGAGAGTAGTAGAGCATTTCAAGTTCATTTTGAAAAAAGCAGCATAGAAGTTATCTAAAAAATTGTGTTATAATTCTATATACATAACTTAGGCTTTCTATGCTGAATAATTTTTGTGAGATTCATTGCTCTTGACATTTCCAAAACTTTGCAAACCCCATAATCAGATTTTTCCATCTTTGGATTGTTTACAGCCACTACAGCAGACCGTTTCTACAGAATAGACCGTGGTCAGGTACCTACAACAGGCAACTTTGACGTGTTACATCTGTGTTGCATGTCACACTGTGCCGATTTCATTGCGTATCTCTGCAGGAGCATCTAAACTATGTGACGGAGATCTCTCAGGATGAGCTTTTCATCTTGGACCCGGAGCTGGTCACCAAGGAGACGGTGGGCACGTCGCCCGGAATGCCGGGGGCGATGGAAACTGTTGGGGAATGTTCCAACAGCACAGACCAGTTTGCTTTTCCTGCCTGCTCTGCCGGGCCTTCTCCACTGTGCAGGTAGATTGAAACGAGTCGCTTCAGATGACAAAATGTGTGGTTAAACTGTATCAACTCATGTTGTTAGGGCTGCAAACAGCTTTTGCACAGCCTCAAGGTGCAATTTTATGTCGCTTTTTACTTTGGCAGATGATTTTAACACCGTCGACTAGCAGAGTACGTGCGTAGGCAGGTTTAGTTTCGCCTGTGGGCATGAAATGTCTGAGAATATCCCCGGAAAAACAGCAAAAGTGCACAAACCCCTCATTAAGGAACTAAAAAAATGTCTTAATTATTAATGTCTTGTTAATTTTGCCAAACCAGATATAGGTTTAGCTTGAATCCATAAGAATTATAATTTTCTTTATTATGCACAACTGATGTGAATGCACTTACAAAAAAGTACCAGAAAGTACCATGGTAATATTATGATGTTGTTTTTTGGACATGTAATATGGAAAAAGCATGGTATATGAATATGCTAATTTCCCAGTACCATGATATTACCATCGCATGGCATTACTGTAGCCCTATCACAGTACTTTTTTGTAAGTGTAGGAAGTCCCAAAATTATATACAGTAATACAATATATAGTGTGGTCTAAATGTCTGAAACCACTAGAAAAAAAATTGTCCATCAAAAAATAATTATTTGAATATACATATATAATACTTATTTATTAGAAATAAAGTTAATATTAATACAACAAACTATTATAAATATATATTTATATTAAAATTAATTATTATAATAAGTATCTTAAATTATTTAAATTTCAAAATATATTATAACATATCAAAATATATTTTATACTAAGTATTTTATGTATTAAATATATTAGCATAATAATTTAAGTAAAAATTTGAACTGGCATTATATATTTATCTTTTTTGTTACTATTAATACAATAAACTTATAAATATATAAATTAATAATTATGATAAATTAATATTAAAATGATATAAATGAAATATTTTAATTATTTAAATGTTAAAATATATTTTATTGTATCTAATTTATATTATGTATTTTATATGTACAATATTCATATAAAAATAGTAACAACATTTATTTAAATGAAAATTTTTTCCTCTTAATACACTAGAGTAGACTATTATTAAATCATTTAATTATTAAAACATTTTATTATATCTATTTTAGAATATATATATATATATATATATATATATATATATATATACGT
>NW_015505886.1:255600-285818 GCF_001515645.1 Sinocyclocheilus grahami | reverse complement strand
ATATATATATATATATATATATATATATATATATATACGTACATATATTTTATAATATTATATTTATTTTATATTATGTATTTCATATCGACAATATTACTTTAATATTACATTATAAATACATATATATACCTATAAATAATATTATAAAAATAATACAAACATATAAATTATATTAGCATAACAATTTAAGTAAATAAACCAACTGATATGAATTTCAGAATGTCCCAAATACATACATATCTAGAGAAGCTTGTGTGTGTGCAGTAAATACGGAACATTAGACCGAATCGAATGTGTTCCTTCCTGTTTGAAAAAAAACTAAAACGACAGTTGCTCTTCAGCTCTCGTCTATTCCCTCTGGGGAAGTCTTTGTCTGTGTATTTGTGTGCACATCTGATAGCGAGACAGAGAGAGTGAGAGACAGTGACATTTTTGTGCCAAAGTCTCCTGTGAGCGAGCACAAATCTGCGTGTTGCTCAAATGTGAGTCCATCCAGGACAGGACAGTCCCTCATAAAGGCCCCTGCTATTAAACTCATTTATCTGTGTTTACATTCACCCTCCCCCAGCCTGACGCACAGCAGATCGCTGAAAAAACACATCCCATCTGTCAGACCACATTGTAGCAGTTGTTCTGTTACAGTAAATTATACACATCTCACAAACAATGAGTGTCCCGCCCCCCACAGCATGTAAACACATCCTCCTCTCTGTTGTCTGTCCATCCCATCATGCTCTCGCAGGGTTCACCAGACGCATGCTGAAGGCCAAACGGAAAGCGCGAGCATGGATAGCGACACACACAAGCAAACTAGCGATCCAGAGACTCCCACGAAGCCAGGCTTGTGCAGGTACATCTCAAACTGAGCGCTTTGTGGTCTAATTCAGACCTTCACGTCCAAAGCTTTGATTGTTTCCATGACAACATGATTATGCCTTTTTATAGCAAACATCATTACTAAGCTAACAATGTTATCCATCCTACGATTCCATGTGCATAATTAGGGCTCTGTAATGCCCATCTGCAACAAAAGTGCTCTACAATGGCACAATAATACCATGGTACTTTGAAATATACCATTGCACCATGTCATTTTTTTGTTAGTGAGAGGGGCAGAAGATATCCATTTCAAATGAATATCTTACATAAGCTTGTCTTTGCCCAATGTCTTTCATCTTGAAGGAGGGGAGCAAAAATTATGAATTTGGATCGTTCAAACACACTTGATGAGGACTCAGTGAATGTGCCAAGGTACATACAATATTTAATAATCATCGCTGGCGAGACAGACAGATGTAGTTGGCTTTGATTATGAATAGTGGTATTAATATTCCATTTTAATTTCACAGGTTAGATTCGGGCTGGAATGACAGTGATCAAGGTACACACATTTAATATAAAAAATAGTTTATTGTAATATATATATATATATGCACACTATACACACACACACACACACATACACAGTATGTATGTATATATATATATATATATACCTCCTCCATCATGCAGTCCTTTTAGGCAGTAAAGAGATTCTGAAGTATATAATTGATAATGGTGAGTTGGTTGGACTTCATATTTTGACATTTGACTTGCGTCTCATTTTTAATAATCTTTCACTTTTTGGTGAACAGCTCCAGCCTGCATCCTTGATGTGACAGAGAAATCAACGTAAGTAGTGCTGGAGCCACTCCGGCATTTTTACTCCATTTCATTTGTGGTGAAAGGGATAAAGGAGCTAGATTTGATTGACATTCATGGTTAGGAGGCGTTTCTCTGTGTTTTTTATTCAGCGGGGAGACGGCCCTGCATAAGGCAGCTGCATTGTGCCAGAGAACAATCTGCTATTACCTGGTGGAGGCCGGAGCATCCCTCATGAAGACAGATCTACAGGTGAGAACATTCACATGGACCTTATACCTGTACCTTATTTCTTAACATTTCCTTGGATGATATTTAAACACTTGATATGTTATTTTTTTGGCTAATGTCATAGCCTAAAAAAGTTTCACTACCCCTTTGCATATAAGTGTTTTGAAACAGTATCCATATAAATTGCCATTTTTTTTAGACAAAGCATTATGAAATTGTTTACTTATGGTTTGCGATGCAGTTGCTCTCAGATGCAGTACAGTTGACTGTTTCCCACTTATCAGTGCTGTTTCCTCCACAACAAAAGTTTCTCGAACTCTCCATTACACTGTGCCTCCTTTACAAAACAATCTGCAGTCAAATGCTCTGAGTAAACATATAATCCTCCGACGTGATCCGGGACATCATTCAAATAAATCATACACTTGTTTCTGATGCTGAGGATATTTTGAAATCTCTACAGATGGAAACGAGCTGGACGCGTCAAAGCAAACATCTATTTATTCTTCCATTTGTTCTGTTGTCAGCAGTTCGTCAAGAATACTGGAGACAGTATAAATGATTATAATGCGTTCTGTTTGTTTTTTGACGCGATGCGAAGCCCTTGTCCGATGAATACCGATAAATGACTGAATGCCAGTGGGCGGGGCTTATGGTGCTATGATGTATAACTATTCGCAGATGTGCTGCTCTGGAGGCGGTCATATGCAAATGTATTTGACAATGTGATGTTACAGATGCTGCAATATTCAAATAAGCATTTTTGAAAAACGTTGTTAAACATGTATTATTATTTGAATAATATATTACTATTACGTGTGTTTAAGCAATTTATTTTTATTTATACCACCAAGCATGTTCAAATAAAAGTTGGCAAAAACAAGAAAAAAAGAAATGAATTAAATAAGAAAAAAATGTCTTTCCCATATCTTACATTATCATAATTTTGTGTATTTGATCTATTATTGTAAAAATGTCATTTTATTATAATAGATCTTATTTGTTTATTTATAGCATACTTATTATGTGTATAAATAAAAGGAGGCAAAACTAAGAAAATTGATTTTAATAATATATTCCTGAATTATCATAATAAGTTTGTTTTATTTGTCTATAATTGCAAAACGTATTCTGTATTATATTATTTATTCATTCATTCCAGCAAGTATCAGTATAACTAAAAAGTTGCAAAAACTTTTGCAAAAAACAATTAATTTAAAAAATCGTTCTGTCATTCTGCAGGGTGAAACTCCAAAGATGTACGCAGAAAGAGCTCGAGACATGGAGTTGGCCGCATACTTGGAAAACCGACAACACCACCAGATGATCCAGAGGGAGGACCATGAGACGGCTGTGTGACCGGCCTCCGGAACCATCCTTTCCATCCGCCACCAAACCACAGAGAGTCTTATCTGCTCTCTCCCATGGCCGCTTTATCCGGTACGGCCACACGTTAGCGATGCTAAGAGGCAGCATGTGTGCGGAAATTAGTTTGTTGCTCTCTGTATTGATTGTAATGCCAAAAAGACAGTGTTAGTGTCATGTTTCAGAATGCATGAGTTTGCTACGTCACGTCCAGCTTTCAGGGCTGCGCAAAACCGCACCGCTCCGCTCCTTAGGACCCAATGTGCAAAATTTGGGCAATTTCAGGGCTGAAATACCATGTATGAAAGTGGCTTTTACTAAACTACTATAAAGAAAACCAGACAAACCTCATGAGAGATTAACAGGAGAGGTTTTTGCTGCTTCTGATCACATAATATCAATGTTTGAATTTCTGATTGCATATCTAAACGTTTTACAGATTTTATGTGACCGCAGAAACTTCCTGTAGCTTGGCTTCCACTTCACGTGTTTGTTCTGATTCGAGATAGACGTTGTTTTCATAGCCTCCTGCGTTTAAGAATGCTTCCTCAGCTGTTGCTTACGGCCAGTTTCTCTCTTTGTGGTAAATGCTTGAATTTCGTAAAAACATTCCATTAATTACTACCTTAGATAGCGTTAAATCAATTCTCTATTCACAGTATATTATAAACTGTGATCATTTCTTAGTCAGTAGATTTGCCTTTGGTTGATTTATGACCATAAATGTTTGCCTAAATGACTGAAGTTTCCTTCAGGAAAGAATAGAATGGGATGTATCTCTTAGCATAGATTGCTTGCACTGACTGCTATACTTTTAAATGAAAATTTGATCTCACCAAGTGTGATTTTAGGTTCTTTTATGAAGTCATGCAGCAATGTGGACTTGTTGGTTTTGGTTTCCGGCCAAATTGAGCATGTTAAGTACACAGAAAATTATTCTGGTAGAGATTTTAGATGCTAAATCACATTTTCAGTGACAAATGGCTGGGTAACAGAGTTACCCATATATTTACATATATTTATATCATCATCTGCAGTTTAAATTCTTATATATTTATCCAGGTCACTTTATGTACGTGTACAATTGACTAAATGCTTGAATAATAAAAGAGACAGGAAACTGGTCTTTTTTACAATGCAGCCATTTGACAACGCCGTGTTGTCAGCATTGTCATAGTGTGTGTTTGTGGTGAGATGTCATTATGATAGAATATGTATTTTGTCAGTGCTTTGTATGAGTTGCTATGCAATTCCAAATAGATGATACATGTATATAATCCGTCAAACATTTTAAAAATGTGTCAACAATCTGTTCTGATATAAAGGTCTTTCATTTGTATGTGATATGAACTTAGATAATGCTTTATTTATAAGAGTAGATAGGGAGAAATAAAGTCTTTAAAAAACAAGTTTTTGTTATTGCAATATCTACTGAGTGTACTTTGATTATAAGGTATAATTGACTGAGATTATTGATATATTAAGTGGTGAACGCATACGTCATCCTCATTATCATTCTCTTATTACACAGCAATGGCGTCTTTTCAGGTCTTGGAGCACCGGGTGGTAAACTGTGTATAATGCTGAACTCTGCCTCTCCCTAGGAGGTCTTTATGTCTGAATGAGTTACCGGCAATGATGGATGTGTTGACATTTGTGACTCATTTATCATTTCGGAGATAAGCCTATTGTTTTCTCTCTCCTGCTCTAGCTCAATTTCTGGAGTATAGGGAAAGGACGCAAATGTATTTTTAAATCAGTTTAACCTCAGTTCAACCTCAGCTTATTTTAAATTTGGTAGATAGTATGTTGTCAAAAAAAACATTTCACACAGACTCATCTGAACAGAGAATCATTGGTGAAATCATATAATGTAATATGCAGATAGACCGGATTATTTATATAGAATATTTCCTACACAATGGCAATTCAAAGCACTTAAAAACACACAGGGACAGAATACAAAAATGAAATTAAAACACCATGTAGGAAAAGAAACAAAACAAAGCAAAACAATAATTCAAAATGTTTGAGATATTCTAAAGGGACAGGGTCATAAAAAAATAAAATAAAATAAAACAGGAAACAAATAAAATAATCAGCTAACAAATAAAATCGACTAATTGTACAACAGGAAATAGATTGCAAAACAATTATATATAGGATTATATTTAGAGTAGATCAATTTATAAATGTATTTATTTATAATACCAAGCATGAGTAAATTTGTATAAATAAAAGGTGACAAATATAAGAAAAACATTTATTAAATAAGAGAAATGTATCATAATTTTGTATATTTATTTGTTTTATGCATCTATAATTGATATATAATAAATACATTTATTTATTTATGTGCCTATAAAATGTGCCTATTTATTTACCAATATGCCTATAAAATGTGTAAAAAAATAAGAAAAAAAATCTGAAAGAATTACATTTACATTTAGTCATTTAGCAGACGCTTTTATCCAAAGTGACTTACAAATGAGGACAATAAAAGAAATGACTGAAAAAGAGAAACGTCTTTCCATAATCATAACCTTGCATTAAATTTGGTTTATTTACTTGTTTCATGTATTTATAATTGCAAAATAAAGGAATGGAAAAAAAATTATTTGCAAAGAAATTATTTGATTTATTTCCAGCAACCATAAAAAGGTGGCAAAAATAAGAAATACATGTAAAAGTAAATAAAAAGAAATGTATCAATTCAATAAGAGAAATATCTTTCCTTAATCAGGATTTTGATTATTGATTATTGATTAATTTGATGTATCTGTAGTTGCAAAAATGTCATTACATTATAGTAGATGTTATTTATTTTATTTTTACCAGCAAACATCTGTATAAATATACTGTACAACAGGAAAGAGAATAGATAGATAGATAGATAGATAGATAGATAGATAGATAGATAGATAGATAGATAGATAGATCACGTGGAGCGAGAGAGAGAGAGAAAGAGAGTGTGTGTGTGTGTGTGTGTGTGTGTATGGGGGGGGGTGAGTGTAAGTGCACAGCTATGCGACCAGCTCAAACTAGTTTGGAGAAACACAAAGAGCAGCAGAGATCATAGAGAGAGCTGAACACAGACACACGCTCGCAGCACAGCATCATATTCACAGCAATAAGGCAAGTACATCATCATCATCATAACCCAACAACTCCTATTATTATACTGCAGTCGATGTGTTTGACGACGCTGCGCGTTTGAATAATAGCCTACTAACGTTAGTGGGTGATAAATAATGCAAATATCAGCGATTAACCGGATTGATCAGATTTATTTGGATATGCTTATACTATAAATTGTATCTGCGTTTTAGTGCGATAATAGAATGCATTTATATTCATAATAATGTTTGGGCGTGTTTATGATGAGATATTTGACATGATATGAAAGGAGGCGTAGCCTACGGACGCACCGTGTCATAATAACAATCGCGAATGTTAGTCAATAAGCGTTAAAATCGCTTAAAGCACGATTTTACGACTTTTAGACTATAAAATGTGGCGTTTAATATGCGAATATTTCACGAGTTTAAAATAATAGCGTCAATATTAGGTTTAATTGAACGGCGACAATAGATCGCTATCGCTAATTACATTTAACGGCGACACTATCGCTAAGTTGTTTGTTATAGTTGATTCAGTGGCGGATGTCGCTTTAAATAGTTGCATTCATGCTGTAATAAAGTCATGGAGTTTGTGTTTTGGTGTGCAAGGGCGCTTTAACGCTGTCAGGGATAATGATGCTCTGTGAAGTGCCAAAGAGGACCAGCTGCCAGCAACTGCTGACCCACTTCTCCACATCAGAAACATCAGGCCTTGCGATTCAATCCCGACGGAACGCAAAGCTCCAGATGCGAGAGAGCCTGCGCTTGGGGAGTCATGTGGTCGGCGGTGAACTTTGTGCTCCTTGAGGAAGTTTTCAAAATGTCCAGTTCTGCATTTATCAAAGGCAGCATCCCACATCCCCTCTTGCATCAACAGATATACTGCAGTCGATGTGTTTGACGACGCTGCGCGTTTGAATAATAGCCTACTAACGTTAGTGGGTGATAAATAATGCAAATATCAGCGATTAACCGGATTGATCAGATTTATTTGGATATGCTTATACTATAAATTGTATCTGCGTTTTAGTGCGATAGTAGAATGCATTTATATTCATAATAATGTTTGGGCGTGTTTATGATGAGATATTTGACATGATATGAAAGGAGGCGTAGCCTACGGACGCACCGTGTCATAATAACAATCGCGAATGTTAGTCAATAAGCGTTAAAATCGCTTAAAGCACGCTTTTACGACTTTTAGACTATAAAATGTGGCGTTTAATATGCGAATATTTCACGAGTTTAAAATAATAGCGTCAATATTAGGTTTAATTGAACGGCGACAATAGATCGCTATCGCTAATTACATTTAACGGCGACACTATCGCTAAGTTGTTTGTTATAGTTGATTCAGTGGCGGATGTCGCTTTAAATAGTTGCATTCATGCTGTAATAAAGTCATGGAGTTTGTGTTTTGGTGTGCAAGGGCGCTTTAACGCTGTCAGGGATAATGATGCTCTGTGAAGTGCCAAAGAGGACCAGCTGCCAGCAACTGCTGACCCACTTCTCCACATCAGAAACATCAGGCCTTGCGATTCAATCCCGACGGAACGCAAAGCTCCAGATGCGAGAGAGCCTGCGCTTGGGGAGTCATGTGGTCGGCGGTGAACTTTGTGCTCCTTGAGGAAGTTTTCAAAATGTCCAGTTCTGCATTTATCAAAGGCAGCATCCCACATCCCCTCTTGCATCAACAGAGCGGGGTTTGTCCTCCAATGCAAATAGGCCTACATTCAAAGGATTGGAGCGGAGGGCCCTCCCCTCCTCCTCAAGACACAGCATGGGATCTGTGTTCGGGCCCTTTCAGAGAGGGAAGCAAAACGGGCGAGATCCTGCTTTGTTCGGAGCCAGTGAATCAAGCTCCTCTAAGGCCCAGATGAAGGTCTTTGAGTACTTGGCCTCTCTCCCCGCGGAGGCTGAGGAGGGGAGGCGGGGGACCCCTGCCGACCGCTGTTTCTCCTCGCACAAAAAGTCCGACCCCGAGGAGCCCTTCACATTTATGAGTGACTGAAGAATGGAGCCGTGCCGCGGGCTGCGTCGTGAAAGGAGCCTGTTTTAATGGAGGCAGGAAAAGAATGAAAAGGAGAAGTGCTGTGTGCAGGAAAATATAGAGAAGCTCTTTTATGGAGTCACACAGCGAGCTGCTAGGATGGCGGAGGACATTGTGTGCACAGTGTCTTTAATTCAGACAGTACAGAGAAAACATTCATATCTGATGTGTTATTATCTGAATTACTCTGTTTTGGTGTTTCTGAGAGGACCTTTCAACCTGACTAATTCCACTAAACCGTTAACTAACCATTAGTTATTAATTAATTAATCGGTTTGAAAAAAAACGAATTAAGCAAATTAAACCAGCCTAGATAACAACAAAGGGACAAAATAAAATACATCTATCAAATATGAATGTTTTTTGAGTAGCATACATACAACATATGTGTTATGTTGGTGTATGTATATAAAATATTCCATATAGAGCAAAAACAAACTGGTGTGATGGACACCTGGTTAGATGTTGTCCTCTGCAGTGTACTGTGTACAGTGTAAATTTTTGATAACTGAATTAAAGCTGTAATAAAATAAAATGTAATTATAAGATTGAAAACTTGCACTTAAAAAACATAGCCTAAATGAACATTTGAAATGTTGCCCTGGCAGCTAACTGAAAGAAGTTAAAATGATTAAAACTAGAATTGAAATAAAAAGAAAGCTAATCAGAAATATTCAAATTAAAATATTAGTACATAAAAATAAAAAAAACTAACGATAACGAAAAAAGCACAGGCTAATTCAAAATATTAATTAATAGTACATAAATGATAATAAAACTATGTAGTTTTATATCTGCTTGTGCATCTACATAGTGAAATTAATATCAGCTGTATTAATTTTTTTTTCTCCCCAGAATGCGGAGTTTATTCTCTATAGCACTTGTGCTGCTGGTGGTGTTGGTGATCACCGTGGAAGCCAGTATGAAGAAAAAAGGTTCTTATTTTTTACAAAATGACTTCAAATGATGCAATGCACATTCCTTTGGTGTGATATCATTAATAATCATTCTCTATTTTGCGACAGAAAAGGGCAAAGAGCCCAAAGCAGATGCTGAGTGCAGTGAATGGCAGTATGGGAAATGCGTGCCCAACGGCGGCGACTGTGGGGCCGGCATTCGGGAGGCGACCTGCAACGAACAGACAAAGAAAACCAAGTGCAAAGTCCCATGCAATTGGAAGAAAGACTTCGGTGGTAAGGAGATTTACTGTATATGAATACACTGAATGCATGTCTGGATGTGAATCAAATTAAAATACATTTAGACAGGCCATTCAGTCGAGCTTGTTCTTGGTTTTTTAGCTGACTGCAAGTACAAGTTTGGTCGCTGGGCCGAATGTGACACTACTACAGGAACCAGAAGCAGGTCTGGGACATTGAAGAAGGCACTGTTCAACGCTGAATGCCAGACCACCATTAAAGTGTCCAAACCTTGCACCCCAAAGACCCCCAAACCCAAGGGAGGCGAGAAGAAGAAAGGAAAAGGGAAGGAAAACTAACTTGAAGACCACCCCAACAACCCCATTGCCCACTCAGTGGTACATTCCTATGTGACACTCCCAAATCCTCCAAAAGGTGAATGCTGAGAGAAAAAAAAAAAAAAAAAACTGTAGCCCTACCTATTGTTTTTATTTCCACTTTCTTTGTTTTGTAATTAGTAAATGTACGTGTCTATGCTGTTGTAATTTGAACTCTGTAGCGAATTTTTAATTGTAATTGACTTTGCATGTATAAAACAGGCCGCAGCAAATCTGTTGTCTAACAAACTGTCCTTACTAAAGAGAAAAAATGGTGAGAGCCTAATTATGCCCCTAAACAAAACTATTGGTAAATTACAGCAAACCGAATGAAGACAATTTCTGTACGTTATAACATGCAAGCTGAATGCTTAAACGAACGTCTCTCCTGGAAGTAACAGCCTATATAAAGTATCTATGTTTATAAATGTTTATGTTTTTAGATTTGATGGCTGTACAATCAAATTTACACCACTAACTGATTACTTCTACAGGTTGTGAATAAATGAAAGTGTATTTTCAATCATAGTTTCTGGTGCTTTTTTAAAAACAAAGTTTACACATTTATTGTTCAAGACGTACAAACTTGGGAAAATTACTTTAATGACGTCAATATAGTTGTACATTTGCAATTTTAGCAATGTTATAAACATAAAATAACTGGTATATTTTCACTTGTAAAACTAGAACACAAAGCAATTTCCATAAGAATGTAATTATGATTTACACAAATTTGTTTGGTTTTTACCAATTCGCACAAAGAGTAACAGTCTTAAACTGTATCAGAAAGCTTTTTTTGTTGTTTTGTGACATGATGAATTGGGGGAAGTCGTGGCCTAATGGTTAGAGAGTTGGACTCGTAACCCAAAGGTTGCGGGTTCGAGTCTCGTACCGGCAGGGATTGTAGGTGGGGGGAGTAAATGTACAGTGCTCTCTCCCACCTTCAATACCACGACTGAAGTGCCCTTGAGCAAGGCACCCAACTGCTCCCCGGGCGCCACGGCATAAATGGCTGCCCACTGCTGTGGGTGTGTGTGTGTAAACCACTATCAACCAGAATCAACTCAATGACTTTGCAATACATTTAATGCGTGCAATAATATGAGCAACTAAATACTTCACTTTATTTACACTTTTGGCTCTGGTAAACCAGCATCATGCACACAAAAAAAGAATCAGTGTCTTCTCTAAACTATTGCATTGATTTACACAAACTGTAAGAATGAATTCGCAAACAACTACGATGCGTCAGAATCGTACACGTAATGCGTACTTTATCAGAAACACGATAAACACCAATAACCTCAACCAACTCCACTTTTTAACTTTTGGCTATAGTAAAACAGCTTCACAGTCACAAAACATCGAGCGAATCAGGTTCCTCATTGGTTGGCCAGGAGTCATTGATAAGAGACTGAAGTCTGACTCATTTTAATGTCAGATTTCTGAACTTGCACATCAACAGTCGTTTAAAGGTTCTTTTGAAGGTGGCGTTACAGAGTGTGTAGCACACTGGATTTACCGTGCTGTTGATGTAGCACATAAAGTAACCCACCATCCACAGAATTTCAGGGACACACCAACGGCAGAAGGTACCAATCAGAACCATAACGCTATAAGGTGTCCAAGTAACAATGAAGGCCAGAAGAACAGCAAGGACGGTCTTTGTCACCTTCCTCTCTCTCAGAGCCTTCCATCTGGCATTCTTGGAGACAACCTTGGACGCTTGACCTTGAACCTGAATGGCAGTATGGTTTTGAAAACAGTGAGGTTGCGTTGTCCTGCTAGTTTCCACACACACTGTCAAGGTCTTCGGTCTTGAGGTTGCTGCATCCAGCCCTCGTTCTTCCATAGTGGAATCAGGACTTGACTCCAAGGAGTTATCAGTCTTGCTGAACTCTACAGAAAAGAGCCGTTTCATTCTAACGAGCTTTGAATCATGTTTAAATGTGCATGAGTCATCCGGTTTAATGTCATTCACTAGGTCAGGGTTTGCGGTTGACGTTCCTTCACTTGTCTTAGACAGATCAAGCAGGTTTGCAGATTCAGGCATCAACTTATGAACCCGTCTCTGACTGGCCAGGGATATTTTCGTGTACAGTACCGTCATTATTACAACGGGAATGTAGAACGCTGGGATAGTGGTTGCCAGGGTTACAGCAGGGTTCGCGAGGAGCAGGATGTAACATTGTCCCTCTGGGACCTTGCTCCTGTCCCTCCCAGCCTGCCAAAGCAGGATAGCTGGAGCCCAGAGAAGCAGAGACTGTAACCAAGCCGTGGCAATCATCACCCCAGCCCACCTTGCAGTACGTTTGGTTGGGTAACTCAGAGGCCGGGTCACGCAGAAGTACCGGTCAAAACAGATCAGTAGGAGGTTCATCACAGAGGCGTTACTCACCACATAATCCACAACCAACCACAAATCACACATCTGTGGTCCCAAAGGCCAATATCCCTTTACGGCATACACAATGTAGAGATTCATGGAGAAAACACCGACGATAAGGTCCGAACAAGCAAGACTAAAAAGGAAGTAGTTGTTGATGGTTCGGAGATTGCGGTTGACTTTGATTGAAAGCAGAACCAGGACGTTGCCCAGGACTGTTAGCAGGCTGATGCAGCTAGTGATAAGTATTATGACGACCACCCCTACAGTCCCGAATGCACGACGTGGTCTTCCCGATACCAAGTATGATTCCTCGGGCAAGGGACTGTGCATGCTATTGTTGAGCATGATGGAGGAACTTGTGGAGGAGCCTGCGACAAGAAAACAGAAATTTATCATAAATCAAGTTTTAAAGAGGTGTTTAACTTGACATATGAGCAAACAACTTGAAATTGAACTCTTTAGATCGTATATAGTACACTTTATATGCTAAAATACACAACTCTAATTGGTTGCACATAGAAATGAAGAGATAAATTTGACAACACAATAAATTAGGACCCTAACATGATCTAATCAGCAAACTTACCGTTAAAAACGAACCACTCAAAGTCCCTTGAGAAAACGACAGATCCAGTCTCCATGATCTCCTGCTCCGTCTGTATGAGAGAATGACTGGGAGGACTTGTAATTCCTCAGACAGTAACACCCATCCTAACCTTCCGAATACATAACCAGGAACAAGTCTTCCAACCTCTTTAGGCTATATCAAAACACTAAATTTACTGGGAGATGATCAAAGTAGTGTGGAACGATCGGGTTACTGCTGAAGTCCTCCTAGTTTCGTGCTGCCCCCTTTTTAAAGCATGTATGCTTAATGCAGTTCCTGTCATCTAAAGAGGAAGGCAGCAGTTACGTAAGGGATGGAATCTAATTACCTGACCTGTAATGAAGCTCCACAGCTGTTTCACATCTTTTTATTTTTATTATGATTCTATTTTAGTATTTTAAATATCACACATACTACAACAAATTACAGATGTTTACATAGGTAAAGTTGGGGGGGGCGAGGGGATGGTGGCTGAGTAAGTTTTATGAAAACAATGCAATATATAATTAAAAGAAACTTAATTATAAAGACAATTATTTTAAGACAAGCACATTTTCCTAATTTTTATGACCATATTGTGTTACAGATGTTTGCTTATTTATAATTATTATTTAAAATTGCGATCTTTTTCAGAATTTGGAAAAAAAAAAAGTGCTTAACTGTCATAATTTACAAAGGAAATAAAAATATAAATAAAAAATAAAAATATGCCAATTAATAATAAAAATATAACTTGGGAAAATTTGTCATTGCATTGATTAGTCTTGGTATTTTTTGTTAATGTCCAAGATTTTTTTTTTTTTTTTATAATTCCCATTATTCTCTCTCATGTTTGTCATTGATATAGTACAGTATTTTTACTGCATATATTTAAAGGAATACAATTCTTCAAGCATAACAAATGCTGTCTTTAAAAAAAAAAAAAAAAACTGATATTGTGCAAAAATATGGCCCCGGATAGCTTCATGAAATGCATTGTATTGTAATTAATAAAAATAAATATAAAAAACAACTGAATTAATTTCCATATTCCCATTTTATTAAAACTCTCATAACCGTCATTACCACAGGATCTTTGGTGTCCCACAAAATTCTTTTACAACACCTAGTCCTCATTTTCACTAAATAAAGAACCAACTACACATTTATGGTAAGCCATAACAACACGTCACTCTGGTCTGGTCAGAAAAGGGAGTTGAATTCTGGTCCTTTCCACCATCATGATTTCAGCTAAGGTAGCGAGGGGATGGTGGCTGAGTAAGTTTTATGAAAACAATGCAATATATAATTAAAAGAAACTTAATTATAAAGACAATTATTTTAAGACAAGCACATTTTCCTAATTTTTATGACCATATTGTGTTACAGATGTTTGCTTATTTATAATTATTTAAAATTGCGATCTTTTTCAGAATTTGGAAAAAAAAAAAGTGCTTAACTGTCATAATTTACAAAGGAAATAAAAATATAAATAAAAAATAAAAATATGCCAATTAATAATAAAAATATAACTTGGGAAAATTTGTCATTGCATTGATTAGTCTTGGTATTTTTTGTTAATGTCCAAGATTTTTTTTTTTTTTTTATAATTCCCATTATTCTCTCTCATGTTTGTCATTGATATAGTACAGTATTTTTACTGCATATATTTAAAGGAATACAATTCTTCAAGCATAACAAATGCTGTCTTTTAAAAAAAAAAACAACTGATATTGTGCAAAAATATGGCCCCGGATAGCTTCATGAAATGCATTGTATTGTAATTAATAAAAATAAATATAAAAAACAACTGAATTAATTTCCATATTCCCATTTTATTAAAACTCTCATAACCGTCATTACCACAGGATCTTTGGTGTCCCACAAAATTCTTTTACAACACCTAGTCCTCATTTTCACTAAATAAAGAACCAACTACACATTTATGGTAAGCCATAACAACACGTCACTCTGGTCTGGTCAGAAAAGGGAGTTGAATTCTGGTCCTTTCCACCATCATGATTTCAGCTAAGGTACCGATCCAGCAGTGAGAGCATATACATAACCACACATCCAACAAGAACACAATTACAGTTTTTAAAATGTCACGCTTTTGGTCGCCGTCAGCTATTCTCATCAGAACAAATGAATTGTCAGGAGGCCTAAAAGTCTAAAACAAGCCCTGCATGAAACGACTTCATAAAAATAAGTTGTGCATATGGTCAGAAATTAGTAAAATTAGGAAAAGGTGTGTCCTTGATGGAGTATAACGTAAAAAGGTCCTTCTCTCTTATCATAGAAGGATTTTTAAAAATCAGGATTGCATTGGTCATTCACACAAAGGGTAAAATAAATAATCGAAATGACAGCCAACACAACCAGACTTCGGATTAACCAATATTTCTACCAATAACTAAAACACTCGACAGTCAAAAGTCTTATGAAGAAGCTATTCTGGTTTTGTTGCACATCAGAACGGCTTTTTGTGGTTCAGTAAGGAGAAGATTCCCCAAGGCACTGAACTCGTGGAAAAACACCAAAGGGTATGTGGTTTCCGAGAGGTTCCTCAGCTGCCATTGTTCGCGATGAGACCTCAATCCAATAGAATCTTGCATCCAAAAACGTTCAAAACACAAACCATTCCTATTAGGGACCGTGTTTGTTTTTTTTTTACAAAAAAAAAGCTACTAATTCAAGCCAAGCAGCTAAAATAACAAAATATTTTACACAAAAGCAGAGGGAGATATTTTTATAAATGCTTGTTAACGAAAGGCCTGTGCATATGCAAATGCATTGACAACTCAAATCGCTAGACTTGACCAATCGTACACGAGAATCTAAACAAGCACAATAGAGCTCACAAGGCAAATGTCATTAAAAAAAAAAACATCCCGAAATATGGATTTAAGTTTTTTCCCACGATTTATCATCTCTACATTTACAATGCTACATTTATTTATAATAAAACTCTAGGTTCAGTGGAGGACACTCACAGACATACACATTCACACATACAGACAGTGCCCGTCGTCAGTGACTCTCAGCAGTGTGCAGCACGCATATCGGGCCGTCTCTCTCCTAAGTGTCCAGTGCCCAAGAAATACTTTATTATGTGTCATTCAAGAGTGATTATCGCTTATAATCCAGATCTAGGATAGAGATATGTCTGGTTTATTGTCTGTAACGCTGTTCTCGGTGCAGGAGAAAAGGGCGCTTAAGTGCAATCACTTGCCATTTGTCTTACACATCATAAGCGGCTTGTTGCGATTGGTAGAATGGAATGAAACCTTCGGCCAATCAGCTGATTTGAGGTTAATTAATGGCGAATTGGCTAAACTGCATAAAAAGTGTTACGTTTAAAGTGTGAAGATGATCTGGCACAATTTTAACCATCTTACATTTCCTTTCTGAGTATTAAGGTATTTCTGGGAAATTATATCAGTAGAATTAGTAAAAATGCATCGTGTTAAATCGCAACAGTTGCAACAATAAACGTGAATTGACTCCTACACACAAGTAAACGGTCACAAATGTATAAAAGCCCAATAAAAACTGCTCAGCGTACCAAAATTTCACTTGATGCGCATGTGCGTTCTACAGCCTGCATGCTTATTTGCTTAAGTCCTGCCTTCCGCATTCAGCCCGCCTCCTTGTATAAAAGCTCTGGAACTGGACACACATGCAGATATGAGAGATCTGTACCAGCTTGAGGGTTCCCGAACTGCTTTTTATCCGACGGACAATTACAGATGACATGCTTTCAGAAGTGTATTTTTCAAACAACAGAAATAAATTCAAATTAAAAAACATCTTAAAATTCGCCATCTGGAAGTTTAGTAGGACACATGCTCACGCAGACGAGTCTTTCCAGTCTGAGAATTTCAAAGCAGATGTTGTTCTAGATACTGATCAACTGAATGACTTGACCACTGAAAGTCACATTATCGCACACACAAAAAACAATCACGTCAAGCATAATCTCTGAATTTAAACACAAAAACCGTTAGAGGATGTTGTGTGAGTTAGTGTTTAGCTGTGAAGAGTCTGTACTGTTTTACAGTTCCTCAACCCGAAATGTCCTGAAGACAACAGATCCCATGGGATCCAAATGAATCGTAAGGACACGCCCCCAGCCTCATCTGGCACTTCTATTGGCTGATGATTTTTCCTAAAGCTTGAAAGGGTGGTTAAAGGGTTACTCCACCCCAAAATGAAAATTGTGTCATTAATTACTCACCCTCATGTCGTTCCAAACCAGTAAGACCTCCGTTCATCTTCGGAACACAAATTAAGATATTTTTTTATTTATTCGGAGAGCTCTCGGACCCTCCAATAGACAGCAATGTAAGTAACACGATCAACGTCCAGAAACGTAGCAAGGAGATCGGTAAAATAATCCATGTGACATCAGGGGTTCAACCGTAATTTTACGAAAAAAATAAAATAAAAAAATAACGACTTTATTCAACAATTCGTCGTCTCTGCGTCTCCGTAGCGCCATTTTGGAGACTATCCACTGAACGCAAACCGCGTATGCTGTTCTGTGTCAGCCGCACCACACGGATATGTTTTCTACGTTTATTTACACTTTGATTTGAACGATTGTTTTCGTTCAAATCAAAGTGTAAATAAACGTAGAAAACATATCCGTGTGGTGCGGTTGACAGAACAGCATACGCGGTTTGCATTCAGTGGATACTCTCCAACGCGGAGGACACGAACTGTTGAATAAAGTTTGTAAGCAAGGAAATCAAAAATAACAAAAGTATTTGCGTAGCTTCGTAAAATTACGGTTGAACCCCTGATATCACATGGATTATTTTACCGATCTCCTTGCTACGTTTCTGGCCGTTGATCGTGTTACTTACATTGCTGTCTATGGGAGGGTCAGAGAGCTGTCAGAATACATCAAAAATATCTTAATTTGTGTTCCGAAGACGAAAGGTCTTACGGGTTTGGAACGACATGAGGGCGAGTAATTAATGACATAATTTTCATTTTGGGGTGGAGTAACCCTTTACCTACAACCATGTTATTCCGTACTGAAGTACGGGAAGGATTCAAGTATGATGCCCTTTCTCGCATGGAATGATGAAATGTCTGAGACTCAACCTTGAAAGGAAGAAAAATTATAACTTAAGTGCAAAACGCAAGCGCAATAATGATGCTTCCCCAAAGCAAGAATCTGTTGTTTTGACAAAAAAGGTGAGGCTGGCGTCTCCCGGTTAAGGAGATGCCATGAAAAACTTGGCACTCATTCATTCCCAAATAAGGCCAGAGTGGGAGGAGTCAGAACTGAGGCGGGAAGTTCAGTAGCTCCGCCCTAAATGCTATGTTCTGTGTGTAACAAAGGGTCCACCACGAAATGCTCCAGCACCATGTAGACCAGTTGAGATGTTCGTCTCTGTGAAAACCAGACTTAAGACTATCTGCCGTACAAGTCATCAGGGTAATCTCGGCTCCGGCTTTCACTGTAGCTGTTGCTATGGTCATTGTTATTGTTGTTGCTACGGTTGGACATATCCAAACCACTCGCGGATGGGTGGTGCTGTACATCATCAGCTTGACGATCACCAAACAAGTTCGTCTCAACCATAGGAGATGCCCCCGCGACCTCAGAACGAGTTGTAAACTGTGACGGAAGTGGGGCACCGCTGGACCCTGACGGCCCAGGAGCTTCTAGAGAGTCTACCAAGGGTTCAGTGTGAAAAAGAGTCGAGATACCGAGTCCAGCAGGCATTTCCGAGGTTGGGTTTCCCACCTGAGTTGTCCTGACCAAGGTCTGTGAGCCACGGTGAATCCGATGACTGACAACAATGTTGTTTCCAAAGCCGCCCATGGAAGCCATTGTAGTGCTGCGTTCCCGCTGGACTACGGCGGTCATTCCTCCTTCCGCCATTAGGCGGCGGATCCGAGACAGAGCGTCTTCTCCTGGGCCGGGCTCGGCTGCTGAGTCCGCTAAAAAAAACAGAAAGGACAGTGAGATGCTCATATCAGATAACAGCAAAACGAAGATTCAAATTGCGTAAAAAAAATTAAGATTTCGTTAAGAATGGTGCAAGCAACGCCACAGTCATGGGTTTGATTACCAGGGAAAACAAGAATCGATACCTTGAATGCAATGCAAACCGATTTGGATAAAAAGTTTTTCTATTCTATTCTATTCACAAATTTTGCTGACTGATCTCATTTCACCGGTTGCTATAGCATTAGGGCTGGACGATATGGCCAAAATTTTAATCACGATATGTTTCTTCATTTTGGTCGATGCGATATAATTCCGATATCGATATGAACAATACTAAAAAAAGCCTCAGAAAAACTGCCAAGAATGCCCACAATGGATGCCTGTACCTACAAACTTCTGAAAATTTAATTTACCAAGTCTATAAAAACTCCTCCTATAAAACTGTATAATATTTCAGAAATAAATTTTAGAAATAATTAATTTGTGCAATTTGAAGGGTAATGGAAATGCAGCAAGTGACAAAATGCTGTAATGTATACTGAAATACCGGAAATGTGTTAATTGAAAACCGTTATAACATGATATATATTGATATTGAATTATTGTCCAGCCCTATATAGCATAACAGATTTTTTTTGTTATATTGCTGTAAATATATGCACAAACATTACTGGGCAAGATTGCTTTACATTATTTATATGATTTTGATGAGTTTGTTGGGGCAATGCGAAAACAGGAAGAACTTATTTATTTACTGAGTTTTTAATTCAAAGGTTTTAAGTAAGGTGAAGCTATTACACAATAGTTTTTGACTGGCGTTCAAGTTTAGAATTAAAAAAGATTAAGAAAATTATCAAATGAGATGAAGTAACAATCATTTGTAATGTATTAAATCACAAAATTAAACAAATACAGCCAGGTTATTAAAAAATAATAATAAATTAAAACAATTATCTACTACTAACTACTATAATTTAAGCCATTATCAAACTACTATCACTATAAATTTAAACTATTACTTAACCATTATCAAAGTACTATCACCATAAATTCCAACATAAATAATTATATTTTAAGTGTGATATGCCGTTACCTATACTGGGAAATACGATTTTTGGTTAATGACCAAAACAACAACAACAAGGTCTTAGTAAGTTATCTATTAACTTTCCATGTGTGCACACTGGGTCCCAATAAATCGAGAAAACAAGGGCGCAGATTTAATTAGACCAGCTAACAGCAGGTAATAAAGCACTTGAAACAGTAATAACAGTGTAAAGCCCTCAGCAGGACACAACACAGATATCGGAGAGATCAGTTCAATCAATTTCACTCCAGTACCTGTGTCCGACAAAGGAGGAAGAGACAGGATGAGAAAGAGTGAGACAAAGCAGTTACCGTGATATGTGGTGGGCAAGTTGGTCCGGTTCAGCGATCCCTCTGAAAGCGATGCCTGAACTGGTGTGTGTGACAGTGTATGTGTCGTCTCTGGGTGCCTCTCAGTGCTGGTGCTGGCTGTGTGAACCACTGCAAGAGTAACACATTTTGCAGCTGTGAGAGGACATAATCAATATTACTTAACATGGTTACAGAGAAATGAACTGGAGCTTTATAGATATCCGTTAGAATCACTGTGGTCTTGAGCAAGACACTTCACTGCAGGTTATTTTTTTTAGCATTAATGCATTACATCTGGGCAATATATTTTGAATATTTAAAATGATTTTGCAAGCAGTATAAAATTAAGAAATCTGATTATGTGGCTAGTAATTTTCCTAAAACGGTTAATAAGTTCAGTTTATTAATTTGAATTAGGGCTGGATGATGTGGCCAAAATTTATATCACGATATATTTCTTAATTTCGGTCGATACGATATAATTCTGATATCGATATGAACACTACTAAAAAAAGCCTTATAAATACTGCCAAGAACACCCACTACAGATGTCTGTACCTACAAAAAAAAAAAAGTCTATGAAACCTCTTCCTATAAACTATTTAATTTTTTAGAAAAAAAAAAAGCACAAATAAATTAATGTTCACCTTTTATTTGTTTTTAGCCTTCACACAAACAAGAAATGTGAAATCACTGTCAAATAAACATCTCAGACTAACCTTATTAATATCTTTAACTTTAAACTATAGGCTAACATATCAGTGAAAAGTTTTTGAACAGTAAGATTTTTAATGTTTTTTTAAATAATTCTCTTCTGCTCACCAAGCCTGCATTTATTTGATCCAAAATACAGCAAAAACAGTAACATTTTGAAATATTTTTACTATTTAAAATAACTGTTTTCTATTTGGAAATATTTTCAAATGTAATTTATTTCTGTGATTTCAAAGCTTAATTTTTAGTATCATTACTCCATTCACCTGATCCTTCAGAAATCATTCTAATATTCTGATTGATTGATTATTATTATGTTGAACAACATTTATCTGAAATAGAAATCTTTTGTAATATTATAAATGTCTTTATCATCACTTTTGATCAATTTATTAATAAAAGTACTCATTTCTATAATAATAGTAAACATTTCAAAATTGTACTGTTTTTTGCTTGGTGAGCAGAAGAGACTTCTTTAAAAACAACAATAAAAATCTTACTGTTTAAAAACCTTTGACTGGTAGTGTAGGCTGATTATTCTTATAGACTGAAACAAATGTGCTTCAGCCAGGATAAAGAGTATGAGAAGTGCTCTGAGTTGCAGCAGAAAACAAAAAAATTGAGCAACAAAAACGTTGCTGGAGACGGGCTTATTATTGAACATGCAAACTGATTCTCTGCCAGCAGGAGGTGCATTGAGAGCAGCAGAAACATCGGATTCCCCGGTAACGGCTGTAATCAAAACAGCTCCGCTCATGAACGCTACTTTATCAGAACAAATAAAAACGCCATCTAAACTTTTCTGAAGATAGTCCTTTCCCTTCAGAGATGCATTCATATAAAACACCAGCACCGTGTTATGATTTTGAAACGTGCAGTGCTCATGTTTATTCAATGAAGTCAAACGCCACAAATAAATCAATGTATGGGAAACACTGGTAATGTATTTTGAAATATCGGAAATGTATTTAAAAATCATATCACCGTTATTGAAAAAAAATTATATTGTGATACATATTGATATTGAATTATTGTCCAGGCCTAATTTGAATCAGTTAAAACAGCCCATTTCAATGAATAAAATCAAAATAATTCAATGTTGACAGAAAAAAATCAAGTGAATCAGGTATTTCCATGCATTAAAATCTTTTATTATTACTTTATTATTTATTATTAAAAATACATAGAAGATCTGGAGTTTAAGATCACATTTAATATTGTAAATACAAAAAGGAAAAAAATCTTTGGTGGATGTGCATGAAAGCAAAAAGGGGTCAAACAAAATACTAAAAAAAAAATGATGTCAGTGCTTAGTTAATCTTCTGATTGAAATTGTAATTCAAATAATATAATTGTAACATATATAATAATAAATTTAATTTGGTGCAAAAAAAAAAAAAAAAAAAGACCTACTTTTTGGACCCTGCTGTATAAGTAGGGACATTTTTGCATTTTATAATGGTGCATATATATACGACTTAGTGCGTTTTAGTGCCACATTAAAAAATAAAAAATATTTATGATTACGAGATTAAAGTTGTGATATTTCGAGAATAAAGTCGAAATACTACGAGAATAAAGTCAAAATACTACGAGAATAAAGTCGAAATACTACGGGAATAAAGTCGTAATATTTCGAGAATAAAGTCGTAATATTACGACTTTAATCTCATAATCTTATTTTTTTTTTTTACGTGGCACTAAAATGCCATTGTACATATAAATACAAATTAAAATGATGTCAGTGCTTAGTTAATCTTCTGATTGAAATTGTAATTCAAATAATATAATTGTAACATATATAATAATAAATTTAATTTGGTGCAAAAAAAAAAAAGTCACTACTTTTTGGACCCTGCTGTATAAGTAGGGACATTTTTGCATTTTATAATGGTGCATATATATACGACTTAGTGCGTTTTAGTGCCACATTAAAAAATAAAAAATATTTATGATTACGAGATTAAAGTTGTGATATTTCGAGAATAAAGTCGAAATACTACGAGAATAAAGTCAAAATACTACGAGAATAAAGTCAAAATACTACGAGAATAAAGTCGAAATACTACGGGAATAAAGTCGTAATATTTCGAGAATAAAGTCGTAATATTACGACTTTAATCTCATAATCTTATTTTTTTTTTTTTACGTGGCACTAAAATGCCATTGTACATATAAATACAAATTATTATACAATTAAAAAAAGATCGATTTTTTATTGTATATTCTTGTTTTTAAAAAAAGTGTCTTTATGTAATTTTATGCAAATTACATTCATACAAACGTCTTACTGTGTCTGGATGTGTGCGCGTTCTGGAAGGTGCTGGCTGAAGGAAGTTCTCTCTCCGTCTGCGTCTCGGCATTCTGCAGTCGCACCACTGGTGTCTGCGTCCCCTGTGAGGTCACAGAAGGGGCGGCCTGACGCGGCTGCAGGCCAATAGCGTTCATAAGGCCCATGTCTCGGTCAAATCGCCAGCCGGACCTGCTGGTGCTGTAAGAAATAAACACAGATGAGCATTTTTGGATCCATGACTATGACAAGCTATGACTTTAGATTCTGCTAATTTCTGACCCTGGGCGCTCCACTCCACGGGTTCGGCTGCTGCTGCTGCTGCTGACGGTAAACAAAGAATCCGAGTTCAGATCCGACGGACTGTCTCCATCACTGCGGAAATCACTGACAACAAAACAGATATTTTAGACTTCATTATCTTGTTTACACATCTAAGTAAATGGCAACGTATGATTCACGTCCGGTTATTTATCACCCTGAAGGGATTCATTTTGCGATAATGACTGGCTGATGGTACATTATCCCACTTATTACACAGCTAAGTACCAAATATATAAATAAACAAATGGACATTACATATCGTAGTTTATCGTGAAACTGCAAAATGATGCAATCCATGAAGCTTGCACAACAATGCAGGGCATCTGCTGAATGGGACAATTATGGTCAATTATACAGTTTAGCATTATTCTGTATAAAAATAGCTAATTGTAGAACAGCCAATCAGAATCAAGTATTCAAGAGAGCCATGTGCAGATCTCGGATTGTGCGTTTAAGACCAATAATACACCCAGACTTGACCAAATTACTAAACTGAACAACTGAATTGCAAAGAAGCAATGGAATTATTGTGACGTACTCCATCGGTCCGTGTGGGCTGTGATCGGATTATAAACCCATCAGATTGGGGGAGAATTCCTTGAAAGCGATGAGCTGCAAAAGTCATGGTGCGCAGAGGTAATGTGGCCTTTAACCTTGTTAAAAAACAATAACTGCTTCTTTCCAGTTGAACACCCGAGTTTCCTGCCACTAATGAAGATGGTAATCTAATGAAAGGCGGCTTCAGGTAGCATGGTGGTTTATCAAAAGTCCTCATATAGTACACGTATCTGAAAACTGACACTGATCTGGGATCGGGAACTCGCTTGACTATTCAATTGTTGAAGATGAACTGCTGACAGACAGATAATGAATCAACTCTCTGAGTCTTTGGCATGTTTGACTCACCGAGTCAATATTGACACAAGCTCTGGAACTCATTTATGGAAATTACTGGTTGTAAAAATGTGGCTTTTATTGCGCCGATAAACTGGGTTTGGTTTTATCTGCAATTTCCATGGCTACTGTGCTTCACGGTGGCACTTTGTTTATCTTGCTGGGTGGTGTGGCGTACTGGTTAAAGATCTGGGCTAAAGGCCAAAAAGTTACTGGTACCATCCCAAATAGAAGCAATTCACAAACTATCATTATCACTTGCTTTGTTGCTAAACCTAATAGTTGCCTACAGAGAAAATATTTTAAGGCATCATAGTGATGCTAAAATGTTAAATACGAGATATATGGTGAATATAAACATTTAAAATAAATTAATTTATCAAAAATAAATGACAAAGCACTGTTCAAAAATATGGGGACAGTACAGTTTTTTTTTGGAAAGAAAATAATACTTAGATTCAGAGGGATGCACTAAATAGATCAAAAGTAGTAAAATACATTTACAATGTTACAAAATATTTCCATTTCAAATAAATACTTGAACTTTCTATATATGGGAAAAAATCCTGAAAAAAAGTATCACAGCATTCACAAACATATTAAGCACCACAACTGTTTTTAACATTGATGATAATAGGAAATGTTTCTGGAGCAGGAAATCAGGATATTAGAATGATTTCTGAAGAATCATGGGACACTGAAGACTGGAGTAATGATGCTGAAAATTCAGCCAGACATTATAGGAATTAATTACATTTTAAAATATACAACAGTTATTTTAAATTGTAGTAATATATGTATTTTCATACTAGAATGTCATGCACTTAGCAACAGTATCCTCAACAGCAACTCAAACTGTTAAAAATTAGAATCTTTTGTGCTTTGTGTGCTGCAGTCTATGTAATTGGTCATGGTCACTTATGAGATTGTATTTCAGGACGCTTCCTTAGCAGGCAGCTGGCTATGTAGACAATAAAAAGTAAGGCAGCTTAGGTTTTGGAGTCATTGTTTCCTTAGGCATAATACTTCGTTCCTGTAATAAGTATACTGTAATTTACTATGGATAAAAACATTTGGCAAATGAAATAAAACAAAATACTGGGTTTTACGATGTGATAAGGAAATAAAAATTTGCTAAGGACTAAAGCAAGCATGGACCAGATGTTTTATCTGGGTGTTTACTTACACTGGCCTGCAGATGACCAGGTCACCCTTATTGGTTCCATAGGCCAATCCCAAGCCTGGCTCTGGAAGCCACCGAGCCGAATTAATACTGACGTGTCTTCTCTGGTCTGGAGCCATGGGGTACACCACATTAAACATCATCTACAGGATGATGACCATCAAAAACACAGAAAGCAGAAAAACAAAATTTTAATCACAGTACTTTATCATTCTTTATGGCTGTGGGTCTATGAATAAAACTCACCCTAACTCACAGTTTATATTGTTAAATAAACCATTTTTACAATCCTGCAAATGTGGCATTTTTGTAGGCTCTTACTCTAATGGAGGTCTCTCCTCCGTGTGGCTGCTGTAGACGAAACACTTGCGCCACCATATGGTCAGTAGTGGGATGGAGCAGGATTCGTCTGGAGGCCAGACCTACCATCACATAGCAGCCCATGGGTGAAAGACTCACTGAGATTGCATTTGGACCTGAAATGCAAGTCAAAAGCAAAACTCAAAAACAAATATTTCTGCTAATAAAGTATTTTTTTCTAAACTCTAAACAGGAATGTTCACAGTGTTACTGCCAAAATGAGCTGCGGAGTTCCTGTTTGATATCACTGACCGAATCTCTTGGTGTACAGCACTTCTCCTAGGTTATGGGGAGCGAGGGAGTAGACGGCTAGGATGCCCTCATCTGCAAAACCTCGCTGGCTGCTGGGAATGAACACGGCCAGCAGCTGCCCGTCCGCTGAAATATCACAGCTGGCATCGTTGTAGATCTTACAGTGAGGAACGAGTACATTTACAGTCGCTAAGAAAAAGAAAATGAAATATGATCATCATTTTGTAGTTTCTGAAGAAGTAAAGTGAAACAAGATACCTTTTTGTTTGCAAAAACAGGAAAAAACCATTAGTACTCAGAAGAACATACCATTACTGATCTCCGGAAGGTCAAACTTGGTGAAATCCCACCACTGCAGCCTATAGGTGGTGTTGGCAATGTTACTGGCCACAGCTGACTGCCCATCACCTATAGAAGCACCTGCAAGCGAGCATTATGGGTAGATCTATTTAACTCTCTTCAGTTTTTCAAAATCACTATTCTTGTACCTAATGTTTCTGACATTATGGGATAAAAATTATTGAAAGTGCTTCATAACAAAACAAAATAAGAAAGACGTGAAATGAAATTGCTTGCTGTACCTGCTAATACTCTGTTAATGGAGGAGTGAGTGGCCAGGCCTGACTGACCCCTTTCATGGAAAAGTCCAGCGTAAGGCAAGTACTCTGGTAACAGGAACCTCCTTCAGACAAAAATACATGTTTATATTAATGTTAATAACAAATTAACACAATTTTCTTTCTTTGAAAAAGCTCAGAAATCTGAATTAATTTATTAACTTATCTAAAGCAAGAAACCAAAAAAAACAAAACAAAAAGAAAGATCATTGCAGTACATTATTTCATATACTATTAATTTTTTTTATCTTGACTTTGTACACCAGCATTCAAAAGATTGTGGACAGTAAAGATTTGTAAAGATTTTTTTCTAAAATAATAAGGACATTTCTATTTCAAATAAACACTGTTCCTTTAAACGATCTATTCATCAATGAAACCTGAAAAAAAACATGCATCACGGTTTCCACAAAAATGTTAATTAACTGTTTTCAACAGATAATAAGAAAATGTTTCTTCAGCACCAAATCAGTATATTAGAATGATTTCTGAAGGATCATGTGACACTGAATACTGGAGTAATAATGCTGAAAATTCAGCTTTGCATTACAAGAATAAATTATATTTTAAAAACTATTCAAATAGAAAACTCATTTTAAATTGTACAAATATTTCACAATATTACTGTTTTTACAGTCGCATAAGACACTTACCGTGGGACAAAGCGCCCAAGAGAGGGGGCTGACATTCGAGCGTTGCGGGGCATTCTGTGTCTTGTCCTGTCTCCAGGCTCCCTGTAACCGAGAGAGAAAATAAATATTTTAAACACTTACTCAAAACCACAAGGATGAACACAGCAAAATGGATTTAGATAACAGTAATTGCAATCGTACAGTAATATAGATGTATGTATATGTGAGTGAGGATGCAATGAGTTTTATCAGACTCACTCGATGTCCTCATAGTCTCCATCACTGGCCTCTGGTGGCGTGGAGGAGGGGTTGTTGGACTGGCTGTCGGCTTGAGAGTTAGAGAGCGTCCGTAGGCGATTCTGTAAAGAACGCTGGCGTATGCTTTCTCTCCGAGACAGATACTGGATCATCCTCTGAGCATAGTAAGCAGCCGGAGACAGCCTGAGGAGATGGAAGAGAAAAAGAGTCAAAACTCTGAAGTTAAAGCCCAATAATCAGCCTTGAGTTTGCACATATAGGCTTTCAAACAGGTACCTGGCAGGATCTGGGTATATGGGATGATCTCTGGAGCCAGACATATCATATCGAGATAACGGAAAGAGCGATGATTCCAACAACCTCCTGAGGCAGAAGATGAGATACAAATAAGTAACAGGAAAGACAAATGTAAAGATGCGGTCACATTTACCGATGTTCGGGGATATCAGCAGGCAAAATCCCATCATTTCAATAGGAATCCACGTGAATGGGAGCCTCGCATAAGGGCAAAAAATTACCCCATGCAGATTTCGCAACAGATTCAAGTTGGACATGCCAATTTGCCATGTTGAAAAACAGAAATTTGCTTGATTACTTAAAGTGACTTCATGCATCTTTACACTTTTAACAACAGATAATAGACCTTTTTTGCCCACACAATTTTACTGAAATTTCACTATTGTGACCACACCTTAAATGGACAGTTCACCCAAAAATTAGAATTATGTCATTAATTACTCACCCTCATGTCGTTCCAAACCCATAAAACATTTGTTCATCTTCGGAACACAAATGAACATATTTTTGATGAAATCTGAGAACGTTCTGACCCTTCATAGACAGCAACGCAATTGCCACGTTCAAGGCTCAGAAAGGTAGTAAGGACATCGTTAAAATAGTCTATGTGACATCAGTGGTTCAAGCGTAATGTTATGAAGCTACGAGAATACTTTTTGTGTGCAAAGATAACAAAAATAACGACTTTATTCAACAATCTCTTCTGTGTCAGTCTTTGACGCATGTTCATGACAGTACCACGACGCTTGCATGTGCATTCCTCTGCTTGTAATAAAAGGCGCAACGCACACACTTAAATAAATTATCAATATAACAATTAAGTTCTACGAATTATATATTTATATTGTTATATTTATATGAATTTATATGAATAGTTTAAAATAAATTAATCTAACAATTAAAATTCTAAATCTGCTAAAAATGCATGCAACATGTAAAAAAAATAAACTTTGTGGCAAGCTCTTGTTCTGATAATTTTTTCAATATACTGTACAAATTTTGAATTGAACATTGAACAACGGTCAAAGAATCTGATTTTATTTTTTTATAACATATGACTAAATTATTGCATTATTATTCTACATTAAAACAAGAACATTAATATTAATATAATTGTCATCAGATATGCCATCAACCCCAAAAACAAAATTATTTTTTTGTTAAATGTTCCTAATTTTTCCAGAAATGTTTTGTATCCCCCCCTCCCCACCATTTTCCTAAAATAGTAACAATATACAATATAAAATGGGACCCTAAGAATCTAAAATGCTTGTTTTGCGATTTTATTTCATTTATCATACTCATTTAATACAAAACATTCTTAAGACTAATAACCATTGATTAACTGATTGATAAGAAAAGATCTAATAACAAGCCACTATTGGCGCTTTTCCACTGCGAGGTACGACTCGGCTCGGTACGGCACTATACGGCACGGCACGGCACGGTTTGCGTTTGCGTTTCCACTGCAGTTCAGTACTGCTTTAGAGTGGGTGGGATTATTCACATGTCGTTATAGTTGTGCCGCCTCTACTACCACGACTCCTAAAAAACGTTTTCATTCCGCATCGCCCTATCAAGCTCTCGCTGGATCCGCTCCTCTGCTATCAACGAGAGGAACGTCTGTACTTCCTCAACAGACAACGAAACAGCCACTTTTTGGTTGTTAAAAAAAGGTGCGCTCGTTCAGAACAGTTGCGTTCGATCCTTCGCTGGCTGTGCTGATTTAAATCTAGCGGTTCTGTTGCGTTTGTGTCGCAAGTTCAGTGACGCAGGTAGTGACAATTCTCTCCAGCCAGTCAGTGATCAGCAGAGTTTATGCGTCACGTTTTGGTAACAGTACGGTTCACTTGGAACCTCAACCGAGGTCGTACTAAAAAAAGTACCAGGTACTGTACCCAGTGGAAAACCCCCCAAAAGTGAACCGTACCGAGCCGTACCGTGCCATACCATGCAGTGGAAAAGTGCCATATGACATTATTTCAGCTGATGGCCTGTAGGGGGAGGAAGGCTTTGAATATTGTCTGATGCAAAAAATTACTTAAAGGGGTCATATGATGCTGCTAAAAAGAACATTATTTTGTGTATTTGGTGTAATGAAACGTGTTTATGCGGTTTAAGGTTAAAAAAA
>NW_015505886.1:213746-255124 GCF_001515645.1 Sinocyclocheilus grahami | reverse complement strand
GGTAAGATTTTTTATGTTTTTTAAAGAATTCTCTTCTGCTCACCAAGCCTGCATTTAGTTGATCTTAAATATATTTTTAAAAATAATAATAAAAACATTTATTATTATGTTGAAAACAGCGGAGTAGAATTTAACGTTTCTTTGATGAATAGAAACTTCAGAAGAACAGCATTTATCTGGAATAGAAATATTTTATCATCCCTTTTGATCAATTTAAAGCATCCTTGCTAAATAAAAGTATTCATTCCTATATGTGCTTCAGCCAGGATAAAGAGTATGAAAAGTGCTCTGATTTGCTGCAGTAAACCCCCCAAAAATTGAGCAACAACCAAAACGTGGCTGGAGACGTGCTTATTTTTGAAAATGCAAACTGATTGTCTGCCAGCAGGAGGCGCTTTTTTTTTAGAGTGGTAAAACTAGCGGTTTCTCCAGTAATGGCTGTAATCAAAGCAGCTCGCATGAATGCTACTTTATCTGATAAAATAAAAATGCCATCGAAACTTTTCTGAAGATATTAGGTTCCCTTCAGAGATACATTCATATAAAACACCCGCGACGCGTTTTGATTTTGAAACGTGCAGTGCTCATGTTTATTCAACGAAGTCAAACGCCACAAATAAATCAATGTATGGGAAACTGGTAATGTATATCGAAATATCGGAAATGTGTTTAAAAATCATATCACCGTTATTGAAAAAAATTATATCGCGATACATATTGATATTGAATTATTGTCCAGCCCTAGTTGAACGGTTCTGGAACAGTGTTGTAAATACAACTTAACCACTGATTTTGTAGTCGTGTCCTCTTTGGAAGGCAAAACAAAGTAGTTTCGAAACACAGCATCACACACGGCGGGCTGGACTCCGCTTCATCCACGTTGAAAGCCGATCCGGCGATCCACAGCACAAAGTTGTAGTATTTCCTCAACGACCAGCACGGATCAGCTCTAGGCATGACGAAGCGGATATTGTCCTCTTTTGGAAGACCAAACAAAGTAGTTTTGCTTTCACAACGAATCACACAGCGCATTCATGACATGGCGGCGGCAACAACAATACTACAGCGAGAATAAAAGTTACGCCTTCTTTCTTTGCGTGAACATTTGGGGGGCTTTATGCAAATCTTCCCACATAGTGACGTAGACATGTGGGGGTGTGTTAGAACGAGCCGTTTTAGGTAGGCGTGGTTGACTCTTAACTTTTATAAAGAATATCTCTTTGGATTTGAGACTATAGTCTTTGCAACTTTACAGATCTTCTTTATGCACCAAGAGCTTGTAACACTCCAAAGAAAAAGGAAAAATTGAAATCGCATCATATGACCCCTTTAAGACATTATTCTGACTGTGATATCCTGAAACTGCTCTATATAGGAACGTCTGCTTACTGTAGGCCCGAGTGAACCATTAGAATCATTAAGGTTGATACCCTACCTGGCTCTGCCATTTCATCCAGCGCGTCCGGTCTTCCACCAGCTGCTGCAGGAGCCGCTGGGATCCCAGAATGCGAGCTCCTCGCTCTCGACCCGACAGGATCAGCACAGAGTTTCTGTTCTGCACTGCCATTTTTCCCCTCTAGTGCTCCACGGCCCGGCCGGCCAGCTTTCCTCGCATAAGGGCCGGACACTAACTCAGCAGCACGTCAGCCATGCAGACTGGTGGACAGACACAAAAACAATGACTTAAATCATCAATCTATAGGTCTGTAAGACGCATATTAATCAGCAGAAAACATCTGAGAGATCATTCACGGATTAAAAAACAGTGATCAAGAGCAAGATCACTGTTAATTCTCTGTATTTCAACACAGAGACTTGCAACCTTAATGACAGCTCATCTCCAGACAGATGTCTGTACAAAACTGACTGCTCATGCAACAAAACCCTTGATTTGAAAGTTTTAAGAATGTACTTATTAACAATGTATCTTGAATACAAACACAATGATCTGTTATGGATTCAAAGGGCCCAAAAATCAAGCATCACTCTACCATCCTGTAGACAACAAATCAGGGTTTAAGTAAACCCTATGGGTGTTTTGCCATGATATTTCTCCACAAAATTACCTTTGATTTGGTCATTTTATATATTTAAACACAGATTAATATGATTTGATGTTGCTGTGGTAAAATTAAAGCCCTATCAGATGGTGGTGAACCATGTAAACAAACAAGCCATTTAAATCCACACCGTGCCAGTGAAATTTTCCATCCACATTTCATCAACAGCAAACCAGAGAAACAAAATCTACTCAAACAGCATCAATAAAAGGCATTAAATGTGTTATTTGGTCGTGCAACTAACAATAACTCACTGCCGTGCCCGCCCAAATATGGAAACTGAACTGAAGCTAGTTAGCCACCATTTATTCGCTATAAACGTTGATGTATTTACACATATATTAGTTCTAACAATTGCACAACCACAAATACATTGTGAATATATTGAAATGTAGATTAAATAGCGAATTTATCGATATTTTACAGACCTGTTCTGTTGTGTGTGTCAGTTAAATGTCATTGAAGACGCTGTTAGCTTCTTAGCCCGTTAGCCCGGGCTAGATCGTTATTAAACGAGCTGGATTGACAACCCACCGATCCGAAGCACCGAGCAGATTAAATTCATGTTAATTAGGAGTATCTCAATCAACCCGTTTTAATCATCGGAACATTGAGAGATTGTATTCTGGTGGCCATATGAGAAATGATGTTAGCTAACTGGTTTGTGGGGAGCTCGGCGTAGGCAGGCACGCTAATCGAGAACTGACTGCATTGAACTGCATTAGCAACTCACTGCCGTGCCCGCCCAAATATGGAAACTGAACTGAAGCTAGTTAGCCACCATTTATTCGCTATAAACGTTGATGTATTTACACATATATTAGTTCTAACAATTACACAACCACAAATACATTGTGAATATATTGAAATGTAGATTAAATAGCGAATTTATCGATATTTTACAGACCTGTTCTGTTGTGTGTGTCAGTTAAATGTCATTGAAGACGCTGTTAGCTTCTTAGCCCGTTAGCCCGGGCTAGATCGTTATTAAACGAGCTGGATTGACAACCCACCGATCCGAGGCACCGAGCAGATTAAATTCATGTTAATTAGGAGTATCTCAATCAACCCGTTTTAATCATCGGAACATTGAGAGATTGTATTCTGGTGGCCATATGAGAAATGATGTTAGCTAACTGGTTTGTGGGGAGCTCGGCGTAGGCAGGCACGCTAATCGAGAACTGACTGCATTGAACTGCATTAGGTCGGTTAATCAATTGCAGAGTGGATCGCCTCAGAAAAACAACAGGTAGATTGTGTTATTTTTATAATTTACTGGTCATTGGGATTAATTTATTTTTTAATTTGTTTAATTTTTAATTGTGTTAGCCTACATCAAAGTCCTTGTGGCAGTACTAAGATACAGTGATTGTATCGGATCATAACTCCACGGTATTTTGATATATACCACAGTGATTAATGATTACCATATTCACGTGCCAGGGTTTTACATGGGACTCCAAGCCACTTCAAAGATAATCATAGCAAATATGATATGTGCTCCATGTGTCTCTCGGTCCACTTTTTGATAGCAATGATTGTTCACTGAAAGTTTTAAAACAGCTCAAATAGCACATTTATTTAAGCTTTAAATAATTACATACTGAAAAGAAAACTATTCAAATAGTGCAACTGTATCAAATCACAAAGACCTATAGGATTGTGCTTTAAAATAGGCTACAAAGATCAAAATTTTCTAAAACATTTCTAATACACTCATTTTACCATTATGCAATACTAATGACATTTTACAGCATAATCTATTCATTGATACACAATCATTAGTGTGACTACTCACATTTACTAACTGTATGCATCAAGATATATAGTCGTTTAATTTTAGAGCAAATCTGCTGTGCTTTCTTCAACATCTGTGTAAATAACTGTGCATTGCTTCTTACATTCAAATATACCAAGATATTTTGCAAATAAATATTTTAGGTGACTCCACATTCTCAAAGTCTGTACAACAACTCAGGCTCTTCAGCAAGACACTTTAAAGCAAACATATTGGATAAAATATGCACCCTTTTCATGTAAAGTAAAAATGCTTATGTAATTATTAATGCTCAGTATATTTCATTCTTAAACAATAGTTCAAGATTTTATATAAAATTGCCATCCGAGAAAGTCTAGTTGTGCTTGGCCCGGCCTCCTTTCAGGTAAGTCTTCCAGCGTTTCACATATTCCCTGAAAATGGGGGCAGTGTCGATTGATGCGAGCAGCTGTAACTGGTTGATGTGCGTGGTGTGGTAGTCCCAGCGTGCTAAATTAGGGGCAAGACCCAGGGTAAAGTGTCTCAGGTCGTAAACCGTTCCAGAGCCTGTGTCGAACAATGGCAACATGGCCTTGAGTGACTCCAGTCCTTGACTGAAGAGTACACCTGCTTCTCGACCAAGCTTGTTGCCCGCCGTCTCCGCCACATCATATAGCCCAATCAGAGAGTAGATAAAGCCGTTAAGAACAAATGAATTAGGTGTTGTGGGGTATTCCTCGTACCAGTCGTACTTGTTCATGAATGTCGCTTTGACTCCACCATGTTCAGAAGTCCTTTTGAAGGGGGATGTCGCTCGGATTGCGGCGCCGAGGTATGCAGGGTTGTGCGTCACCAGGTACGCCCTCACTAATGTCGACATGGCTTGGCCTTGGGCCATTGCGGAGTACCATCCGGGCTCCAAGCTCTTGAACCCCTCTCCGAGTTTTCGGGTCACCTTAATCGGCCACCCTCCATGCTCATCCTGGTTATAAAGAAGCCAATCACTGGCGGCAAAGAAGGGAGCCATGTGTGCAGTGGAAGACACAGTGATATTGCTGATAAAGCCAGAACCTCTAAGAACCAGCTGGACCACAGAGCGAGGCATGATCTTGGTCGCCTTCACCACTTTGGTGTTGGACAAACCGACTCCTTTACGCAAATCTGTCACTAAATCACGACTGACGGTACTCCAGGAGGCTCGAGAGCCGATGCCGTAGATGACCTCTCGGTCTTTAAAGGAAAGAAGGAGTGGACTAGTGATGTAATGGAGGATGTAAGGAGGTCCCTTTTCTGTGGTCTCCAGAACCACAGAGACGCTACCATTGGAGACAAACTTCACATCAAAGGTTAGGACGAAATCTTTTGCGTTGTCCAAGACCAAAGATACACCATCAGGGTTCTCTATGAAAATACAACAACATTATCATCTATCTGTGATCATCACAGCAAAACAGTTGATTCATCTGAATTCAAACCTACAAAAATTCATACCCGCTGTGACAAAATGATGCGCAAACCCAAAGCGACCTTGATCCTGTAGCTTAGAGAGTGTGCAACCCTTAGGGACAACCCATGGACTTGAGCCACCCTCTTTTTCCTCAGACATGCCGTAGATCTTTATATCAGGTGGCTTTTCTGTGAGGTTCTTGCTGTAGTGGCTCAGCCCATACTGAGCTATTTGAATGGGGTAGAAGTACCCCTGGGGACCCCACTGGGTAGAGATTGGTACACCTGTGAACAATAAAAACACAAAAGGTTGATCCCAGAAATGGGATAACTTTCTGAAACCATTTGAGCCAGGAGTGGCCAAGCCTGATACTTACAACATAACAAGGCACTAAGGTACAACTTATGCAATACAAAATATTTTTGCGTTGCACCATTAAATTTGAAATGTAGCTCTACATATAAGCTAAATATTTACAGAAGCCTCCAACCAAGAGTGACATTTGCAAATGCATCAATAAGCTCATGTTTTATCTGACAAACTTCAAACATATGTTCCTTTAAGCCAGGGGTGCCCAATCCTGTTCCTGGAGACCTACCTTCATGCAGAATTCAGTGCTAACCCTGCTCCAACAAACCTCTCTGTAATTATTCCTGAAGATATTAAAGGGATAGTTCACCCAAAACATTTTAATTCTGTCATTAATTACTCACCCTCATTTCGTTTTAAAACCCGTAAAACCTTTGTTCATCTTCAGAACACAAATTAAGATATTTTTGATGAAATCCGAGAACTTTCTGACCCGCCATAGACCGCAAGGGAACTACCACGTTCAAGGCCCAGAAACGTAGTAACTATATCGTTAGTTTTCGACACGTATTTAAGAGAGTACCACAACGCAGGAGCCGGCGTTCTGATGTAGAACCCGGATGGACTGTGGCTTGTTTGCAAGCAGAGGAATTTACATGCATACGTCAGGGTACTGTCGTGAATGCGTGTCGAAGAAATTGTTGAAGTTGTTATTTTTGGTTTCTTCGCGGACAAAGTATTCTCGTAGTAGGTGAATGTGGTAGTTCCCTTGCTGTATATGCAGGGTCAGAAATCTCTCGGATTTCATAAAAAATATCTTCATTTGTGTTCCGAAGATGAACAAAGGTCTTATGGGTTTTGAACGACATGAGGGTTTGTAATTAATGACAGAATTTAAATTTTTGTGTGAACTATCCCTTTACTTAGCTGGTTAAGATGAGTTTCATTAGAGTTAGAGCTAAACTTTACAGGAATGTCAATCTCCAGGAACAGGATTTGGCACCCCTGCTTTAAGCATATATGATAATGTTGACATTTACACTTGTTTACATTTTAAGAGAGAGAACATAATGTAAATAAATGACTAACGGCTTTTTAACACAAACCCAATCTATACCGTGTACCTTTGTGTTAGGGGTGGAACGGTTAAATTCGCTTGTCACGGTTCGAGACACATGTGTATTGTTCAGTCCGGCCACGCACAGCATAAAGTGTTTTTTATCATTTGGAATTCAGAGTTTTTAGAGGAGGCACCGACAGTATCGTTTCAGTCTACTGTGTGGGATCATTTTGGATTTAGTGCTACATATGACAATGGCGGTAAGAAAGTGGTGGATAAAACCGCAACACATTTTGCTAATGCTAATTGAAACACTTTCAATATGTTAGCTCATCTGCAGAGACATCACCCCAGTGTATCAACTGACAGTGAAAGAAAGAGAAAGTCGGAAAGGACAGAACAACTTGTACTACCCGAAGCATTTAAGCAAAGCAAAGTAGACAGGGCTAAAGCTATAACAAGAGCACTGTCTGTTTTTATAGCGAAAGATATGCAGCCTTATGCCATGGTAGAAGATGCAGGATTTAAGAATATGATCAAAGTACTCAAGCCGCAGTATAATATTTTCTCCCACAAACACTTCAGCGACGTGATAATTCCCGAACTGTCTGAAGAGACATGACAAGTAATTGTCAAAGAATTGTCCGAAACAGCCTACGTAGCTCTTACTTCAGATGCATGGACCTCCAGGGCCACTGAAAGTTTCCTAACTGTGACTGTACATTACATTACTTCGGAGTGGGAGATAAGAAGCATGATTTTGCAGACCCGCCCCCTTTATAAAAGCCACACCAGTGAGCATCTCTCTAAAGCACTGACACAAGCAGTGACAAAGTGGAAACTGGAGAAGTGCAACAGCACAATCCCTGTGACTACAGACAATGCAAAAAAATATGGTTAATGCAGTCAATGCAACAGCTGCCCATGCTCTGAAAACCGAGCAGGAGATGCTGCAACTTCCTGTTTACAAACTAGTACATTTCGTCTCTACTCGTTGGAATACAACGTATGACATATTAGAGCGTTATGTCGAACAGCAGGCTGCCATATTTTCTGCCATGATGGACAACGAGGTAAAAAAAACGTAAAGGACATTGCAACCTTGTCAGACACGCAGGCAAAACTGCCAGAGGACCTGATTAACACTCTTAAAACCCTGAAGACTGTGACAACACTCACGAGTGCTGAAGCATCCCCATCTGTGTCAATGATCATCTCTTTGCAAAAGATGATACTAAAATCCATGACAACTAGTGATGTGGACACTCCCCCAATCAAAGATGCAAAGGTAGCCATCTCTGAAGACCGTAAAGGCAAATGCCGTGACCCTGATCTTCAGGGCTATTTGCACAGAGCCACAGCACTGAACCCAAGGTTCAAGTCGTTGCCTTACCTGGAGGAAGCCTCTGTTCAGAAAATTTACAGTAATCTCACCACAGAGGTGATGGAAATTAAAAAGCAGGTATTGTGTAACTAAATGTAATGTAATTTATCATCATTACTATTACAGTATATTTCTTAAACTTAAACCCAGCATATTTGTGGCTTTGTAATAATTTCCCCCACAGCCCAAAGAATACGTTTAGTGTCTTTGCTGCTATGAAAGCACTTTGTTGTTATTAATATTATTTTCTAAACTATTATGGTGTTTGTTGGTTTTCTACTGTACAGGGTCAATCCAGTGACATCCAAGTGGCCAGTTCATCCTCCGCAGCAGAGCCAGGAGCATCAGCTCCTCCCCAGAAAAAAATCTGCCATGGCAGAGCTTTTTGGAGAACTCTTTACAACAGAGGAGAGAACCAACAAACCTTTGTCCAGCATCATTCAGCAAGAAGTCACCTCCTAAGCCACAGATTGCATTTCTGTTGATGCAGATCCCCTATAAAATAAATGAGCCAAAGTATCCTCACATTGCTAAATTGTCACAACGCTACCTTGCTGTCTCAGGCACAACTGTACCAAGTGAGAGAATTTTCTCTACAGCAGGGGACATTGTCTCTGCAAGTAGGTCTCATCTCTCAGCAGAAAACGTGGACATACTAATTTTCTTGCAAAAGAACATGAAAGTAGAATGAACAGAGCAATGTTGTTTGGTTTTATTTATGCTGTACTTTATATTTAAGGGCAGCTAATTTATTTAGTTTATTTATTTATTTGGTTGGTTTTCTTTCAAATACTGCACTTTCATTTCAAGTGGTTGAGTTTATTTTAAAGAAGGGAAAGCATTATGCTGGTTGATCTTATGTTTCTTTTTATGTTGGAGGCCTTTATGTCACCATAAAAATCTACAGCTTTAAGTTATTTTTCTTAATTTAAAGATTCATTTTTTTGTAAAAGCTACCTCAAAGTTAACCTTGTAATAAATGTAGGCTAGGCACTGACAGTGACAAGAAAGCCTATTCTTTAAATTTGACAATAAGTGTTTTTGTTCTCAGCTACAATTTAAGGCCAACAGTTGTAAACTTTTTAACAAATAAATGAAAAGCCTGTTGAAATTGACATCTCCCCTCTTGCTGTATCAGAATCCCACAGATTTAATTTATGATGGTCAGTGTCACAATAATGTGTCTATTCCTAAGATCACGCTGCCTCATTCTTTCAGTTTTTTGATTACATGACCTTGAGAATAACTTATTTTTAAATACTGTAAATGGTAGATTATACAGCTATATATTTTATGCTGATGTATGGTATTTCAAAAAATATTAAAAAGGAAAAAAAAAACATTAACAATGTATACCAAATCGAACCGAAAACCGTGACTACAAAGCCCTGATACAAACCAAACCGAGGATTTTGTGAACCGTTTCACCCCTACTCTGTGTGTATTATTACGTAGGGTGGCAAAATAAGGGACACCCCAAACTACCTTCCACACCACTGATGCATTTCACCCGATCCCGCACTTCCACGTTGTACCCCTCAAAGGACATGAAGACCCCATCCGGGTGGTAAGGCTCCCTTTGGGCGTACACCCGGGAGTAACTGTGGGAGAACTCAAACCGTTCCGTCCCATCATACTGTACCAGACGCCCGTAGACGTCAAAGTACCTTTCCACCCAGCTGAATCCCGAACTGTCTGAAGAGACATGACAAGTAATTGTCAAAGAATTGTCCGAAACAGCCTACGTAGCTCTTACTTCAGATGCATGGACCTCCAGGGCCACTGAAAGTTTCCTAACTGTGACTGTACATTACATTACTTCGGAGTGGGAGATAAGAAGCATGATTTTGCAGACCCGCCCCCTTTATAAAAGCCACACCAGTGAGCATCTCTCTAAAGCACTGACACAAGCAGTGACAAAGTGGAAACTGGAGAAGTGCAACAGCACAATCCCTGTGACTACAGACAATGCAAAAGAATATGGTTAATGCAGTCAATGCAACAGCTGCCCATGCTCTGAAAACCGAGCAGGAGATGCTGCAACTTCCTGTTTACAAACTAGTACATTTCGTCTCTACTCGTTGGAATACAACGTATGACATATTAGAGCGTTATGTCGAACAGCAGGCTGCCATATTTTCTGCCATGATGGACAACGAGGTAAAAAAAACGTAAAGGACATTGCAACCTTGTCAGACACGGAGGCAAAACTGCCAGAGGACCTGATTAACGCTCTTAAAACCCTGAAGACTGTGACAACACTCACGAGTACTGAAGCATCCCCATCTGTGTCAATGATCATCTCTTTGCAAAAGATGATACTAAAATCCATGACAACTAGTGATGTGGACACTCCCCCAATCAAAGATGCAAAGGTAGCCATCTCTGAAGACCGTAAAGGCAAATGCCGTGACCCTGATCTTCAGGGCTATTTGCACAGAGCCACAGCACTGAACCCAAGGTTCAAGTCGTTGCCTTACCTGGAGGAAGCCTCTGTTCAGAAAATTTACAGTAATCTCACCACAGAGGTGATGGAAATTAAAAAGCAGGTATTGTGTTTTTATTTTCTTTATAACTAAATGTAATGTAATTTATCATCATTACTATTACAGTATATTTCTTAAACTTAAACCCAGCATATTTGTGGCTTTGTAATAATTTCCCCCACAGCCCAAAGAATACGTTTAGTGTCTTTGCTGCTATGAAAGCACTTTGTTGTTATTAATATTATTTTCTAAACTATTATGGTGTTTGTTGGTTTTCTACTGTACAGGGTCAATCCAGTGACATCCAAGTGGCCAGTTCATCCTCCGCAGCAGAGCCAGGAGCATCAGCTCCTCCCCAGAAAAAATCTGCCATGGCAGAGCTTTTTGGAGAACTCTTTACAACAGAGGAGAGAACCAACAAACCTTTGTCCAGCATCATTCAGCAAGAAGTCACCTCCTAAGCCACAGATTGCATTTCTGTTGATGCAGATCCCCTATAAAATAAATGAGCCAAAGTATCCTCACATTGCTAAATTGTCACAACGCTACCTTGCTGTCTCAGGCACAACTGTACCAAGTGAGAGAATTTTCTCTACAGCAGGGGACATTGTCTCTGCAAGTAGGTCTCATCTCTCAGCAGAAAACGTGGACATACTAATTTTCTTGCAAAAGAACATGAAAGTAGAATGAACAGAGCAATGTTGTTTGGTTTTATTTATGCTGTACTTTATATTTAAGGGCAGCTAATTTATTTAGTTTATTTATTTATTTGGTTGGTTTTCTTTCAAATACTGCACTTTCATTTCAAGTGGTTGAGTTTATTTTAAAGAAGGGAAAGCATTATGCTGGTTGATCTTATGTTTCTTTTTATGTTGGAGGCCTTTATGTCACCATAAAAATCTACAGCTTTAAGTTATTTTTCTTAATTTAAAGATTCATTTTTTTGTAAAAGCTACCTCAAAGTTAACCTTGTAATAAATGTAGGCTAGGCACTGACAGTGACAAGAAAGCCTATTCTTTAAATTTGACAATAAGTGTTTTTGTTCTCAGCTACAATTTAAGGCCAACAGTTGTAAACTTTTTAACAAATAAATGAAAAGCCTGTTGAAATTGACATCTCCCCTCTTGCTGTATCAGAATCCCACAGATTTAATTTATGATGGTCAGTGTCACAATAATGTGTCTATTCCTAAGATCACGCTGCCTCATTCTTTCAGTTTTTTGATTACATGACCTTGAGAATAACTTATTTTTAAATACTGTAAATGGTAGATTATACAGCTATATATTTTATGCTGATGTATGGTATTTCAAAAAATATTAAAAAGGAAAAAAAAAACATTAACAATGTATACCAAATCGAACCGAAAACCGTGACTACAAAGCCCTGATACAAACCAAACCGAGGATTTTGTGAACCGTTTCACCCCTACTCTGTGTGTATTATTACGTAGGGTGGCAAAATAAGGGACACCCCAAACTACCTTCCACACCACTGATGCATTTCACCCGATCCCGCACTTCCACGTTGTACCCCTCAAAGGACATGAAGACCCCATCCGGGTGGTAAGGCTCCCTTTGGGCGTACACCCGGGAGTAACTGTGGGAGAACTCAAACCGTTCCGTCCCATCATACTGTACCAGACGCCCGTAGACGTCAAAGTACCTTTCCACCCAGCTGAAGGGCAGATACACCTCGCCCCCCTCCCTACGGCCTTTTATGATGACATCTTCATTGATAAGGCAGTCAATCTGCTCATAAGTGACTTCTTTGGATCCAGGCGGTGCTTCGGGGGCCTGCCCGTTGTCCTCATCCTTCTCTGGGGTGGGTGCAAACTCCAGCTGAGGTCTGATCTGTGTGGGCAGGTCTTTGTCACTGGAGCACTTGTTCCACAGCAGTATAGTGATGAGGGCAAATACAGCACAGATGACTATCAGAGTCTTGTGATTGATGCGAGCCACCAGACAGCGCATTGTCACATCACAGCCATGCAGTGATAGTGGAACTGACACCGGAACATCTCAGGAAACCCTTATGGTTCTGTTTGAGCGATTCAGGTGCGCATATCTGCGGACAGAGGTAAATATGGGTCCACCATTTTGTCATATGGAATAACCACAAAATATGACAAAATATCAAATCTTACCTTACTTTAGTCTTGTGGTGAAGGCTACGCTCATAATACATTTGAATTATAAAATAAAAACATTTATGTATAACTACATACCATCTAGATGAAACTTGCATGGTCACATTATGAATAAGAAACAAATCTCATTATTCAGCACACACACAGGCGAATGCTTATCAAATCTAATCGCATCTCTAAATTGAAGCTGCGAACGCTCATATGATTTTGAATGCGAATGAGGGCGTTGAACAACATGCAGTGCTATAAAACGGAATGAAACCTTACTTGGGCTCACCTGAAACCCGCGCGCCTTCCGCTCGGGGGTCTATGAAGGCATAAAATAGAAGACGACAAATAAAAATATATGCGGAGAGATACCTCTCGCTCCAAATCTGCAACATGATAGATGCTACAGCTGTATTGATGCAGCACTGACCAATGGGAGGCGACGTGATTACGTGGCAGCCAATCTTATGTCAGATGAGATGTGATATGAGGTGAATATTAAGATTTATAAGCACGATTCCTGTTTGTGGCAAGCCCACCTGCATTTATGAATTGTATGCATATTGTTATTTTTTAACTAAAATTTTATTTTAAAACATTTGACAATTATTTTATTATTATTATACATTTTAGGTTAATACTCAGGTAAATTAAAAAGGAATAAGAAAACGTTTATATGTATGATTTTATGTGCAGAATCTCAGTGAAATTCTGAATGATAAATAAAGTTCATATAGTGCTGCTTGTGTTGCATTGCTGAACATAATCGCAAGATGTCTCTGTAAACCAAGTGAATAATCCATGTCTGAGTTTGACTGTTTATTTCAGGAAATCTGAGAATTCCCACAGTCTCTTAAAAACAGAACAGGGAACATAATGCGACAGGTATGGGCAACGAATTTCTATTACAATCTCTAACGATTTCAAACGTTTTTACACTTAGAAGCAATAGTTAAAACACTTACACAGACACATAAATAGAACAATAAATACAAGTAATTAAAAAAATATTAATACTTCTAATGTGTATACAGGTGCATCTCAATAAATTAGAATGTCGTGGAAAAGTTCATTTATTTCAGTAATTCAACTGTTATTGTGAAACTCGTGTATTAAATAAATTCAATGCACACAGACTGAAGTAGATTGTCTTTGCTTCTTTTAATTGTGATGATTTTGGCTCACATTTAACAAAAACCCACCAATTCACTATCTCAACAAATTAGAATATGGTGACATGCCAATCAGCTAATCAACTCAAAACACCTGCAAAGGTTTCCTGAGCCTTCAAAATGGTCTCTAGGTTTGGTTCACTGGGCTACACAATCATGGGGAAGACTGCTGATCTGACAGTTGTCCAGAAGACAATCATTGACACCCTTCACAAGGAGGGTAAGCCACAAACATTCATCGCAAGAAGCTGGCTGTTCACAGAGTGCTGTATCCAAGCATGTTAACAGAGTATGTAATATTTATCATTATTTTTATATTATTATGCCTTGGCAATGTAAACTGTTTATGTCATCAAAGCAGTTGACTTTTATTTTATTTTTTTGGTAACTTTAAGGTGTCCTTGTTACACACGTTACATGTACTTACTATTATAATAACATATAATTATGAATATATAATTAAATGCAAGTAACCCTAAACCAAGCCCTTATCCTAACCCTAACCATATAGTAAGTACATGTAGTTAATTAATATTTCTCAGTACATCAATGTATAATTACACTGTAACAAGGACACCTTAAAATAAAGTGTAACCTTTTTAATCATTATATTTACATGTAACTAATATTTCCAACTGTATATTCTACAGTAAATTACTTCATATTATTACTTACATGACAATTTTACATTGCACCAACTGCAGTGACTATTCTCTTACTGGAGAAAAAAACTTTTACATGATGCATATTCATAATAACCAGAAAGGGCATTTCTAAAATTAATTAAAAAAAAAAACATATACAATTTCATTAAAAGTGTTAAAAGTTTACTTACACAAACACTACAAATAAATAAGAGCATACAACAACACAAGATTTACAAAACGTACAACATCAGACACATCGGCAAGATCAGATTGTCAGATGATTGTGTTATTATTTGTAGGATTTCAAGCAAATGAAATATTGTAAATTCTTCAGAAATTTTCTTTGTAGAAGTTGAAGCCAAAATGCTCACACTGGGCCTTGATGACTTTGGCAAGAGCAGGAGAACCACAATAAAAAACATGAACCTTTCCTTTCTTTTCTTCAGACACTTTCTGGAAAACCTAAAAATGCATTTAAACACTGATAATCAAAGATATTGGGGAGAATAGAATAGAACAGAACAGAACAGAATAGAATATTGGCCTTACTTACCTTGGCCCAGTCTGGTCTGCCTGGCTGTGTACGTGTGCGCAGGCCGGTGATGGAATCTCTCTTCTCTTTCTTGGCCAGTAGGTCCAGAGCCATCTGCAGACCTATGGCCTTCATATCATTCTTACTGAGGGCTGAAGTCATGTACATGTGCATCTCTAAAAAACGGCCTGAAAATATAAAAACAAGTATGATTGTGCCAACATTTCAGTGCCAACCCCATATCCCTCTTTCTTCAGTTCTCTCGTACCCTCTGGCTCTTCATCTGCCTGGTCCATCTCCAGCTTGGTCAAGAGACTCACAAACCACTCAAAGGATTTCTGATCTCGGTTGATCCAAATGAAGTCCACCTGCAGGAAGTTAGAAGAGAATTAAAAACTTCATGAGATCGAAGTTGTTCATGACCATCAGCTTTGAAGCTATCTATATACTGTAAAAAATAATATGATCAATAAATCATGGCAACATGATTAAATGTAACCAATTTCAACTTAATTTTTTTAAATTGTGAGATTCAATAAGACAAGATTTTAAAAAAATGAGTTGAACTGTACAACTTACTAGTTTGATTACTTAATAATTTAAGACAGCAACTGAACTGAAAGGAATAGTTGACCCAAAAATTTTAATTTTCTGAAATAAAATAAATATTTCCCCTCCTATTTATTCTAGTTTCCATTTGACTGATCACCACTCTTACCTTCCTCAGTTTCATTTCATTGTCTTTGATGGTTTCACACCAGGAATAGTTGCAGTTGGGGCAGTTTTGCTTTCTCATGCGATAACTGAAAAAAAGACAAAATGAAATTTTACACACAAATTAAAGAAATTTACATGTGGTTTTTTTCATGCAAAGAAAACTTAACTCGAATTTTATGAATGGAGAGGTTGCGTGTCTCACCGGCACATAATACTCTGCAAAATGGATGCAAAGGGAGTGATGCCTATTCCAGCGCCGATAAGCACCGCATGCTCAGATGCAAAGATCTGCCGAGTCGGAGTGCCAAAAGGTCCGTCCACATAGCACTAACAAACAAAGGCATAAACAAATGCATACAATTCCTGTAAGACAATCACTTTCAGTAAATTAGATGACATTTTTTGTAATTACATTACTTACCTTAATGTTACAATATCTGTGATTTTCACTTAATTTTGCTGTAAGCTGGAAGACAAAAAAAAAAGAAAGTCTGGCTAATGTGTATCTTATGTATAATAGAACATATGTTGTGCTTTGTTCAGACAGAAAACTCACTTCTCTTGTATCCGGAGAGGCGTCTCCCAGTTCTGCCTGGGCTACTGGGTCACCGACGGGCTTCTGGGAGTTTGTGTGTGTTATGCTTGTCCGGTATAGGGTCAGTTCAACAGCATCATCCTTATTAGACGCCACAGTATTGTTGCAGCTTGCAGACTTGAACATTTCATTCTACATGGAGCAGTGTTACATTGTTTACTAAAACTAAAACCAAAAAAAAAAAAAGAATTTCATTACTTGAAATAAAATAAACTTTAACTGAAAAAAAAATTAATTCAGCTAGCTGCCAAGGCAACATTTTTACTTAAATGTTTTTTTCCCCCACAAATTTTTACTTAATTTAACTTGATGTACTAAAATAACTAAATCTAAACTGAAATAAAATTTATAAAAATGCATAGATATTTAAAAAATATTATTTTTTTTAAATATACGTTTTTTCTGCTTCGCGTCGTGCCTAACAACGCACCTTAGCTGTTATAAATTCACTGTAAACCACGGCTTCACGGGGCTTATTGCTTTTATAAAACGGTTATTCCATATACATAATTAGGTTTCACAAAATAAAACAGAGCAAATAAAGTGTAATGATATAAATACAGTATTCTTCCACCAAACAATGTAGTTCCTCAGAAACGGTTGTGGTTCCAACAAAGTGGTTGCCAAACAACACACAGAAGTAAACAAAGGTGTATGTTTGTGGAGTAATTTACAACAGCTTCGAACGTGGCTAAACCAATCAGAATCAAGGACCGGAACTATCCGTTTTATAAAAAAAACTAAGCTAAAATGAAAATGATATATATAAAAATATAAAAATAAAATAAATTCAAAATATTAATGAAAACTATAATAGTATCTCAATAATACTGCAGAAGAAGTGCAAATGTCTACTGTATTAAACTTGTTTAAAGTTCTTACTTTGCAATTTGAACTTATCTTTCTATAAAATAAATGGCAATATTTGTTCCAAAAAATACTGGAGAGAAGCCCGTTCATATAATAAAAGAAATTCAAAAAGTCTTGGTAATATCAATGATGTGATTACAAAGCGACCCCACCTATAAAGAATTGCATCAATAAAACATCACAGTAATGAACTTCTATCACTATGTGTTAAGATTCCGGCGCTCAGCCAATGGATGATGGAGAAAATCAAAGACCTGCGTTCTGCTCTCGTGGCGTCTGTTCCTCAGGCTGGCGGTGAGCCTCTTGTTGCTAATGGTTTGACTCTCCGGCTGTCTGAAATACTCGTACAGGCGGTTTGTCCACTGGCCCATGGAACGGACATGGAGCCACAGCGTATCTGTTTGAGGGAACGAAAAATATTTTGTTAAACACTTGCTTTGTTATGTACATTTCTTTGTATACATTTTGTTTTGTTAGAAAATGTTTTTCATCAAGACAGATTGTCTGAAAACAATTCTTATTGTGTTAAATATTTACTTTATTGTGCAGTTTTGTTTTGTTTTGTTAAAAAAAGAAACTTGAATTAACAGCCTGCCTCGAAAAAAAACGTATTAAAAACATCTTACAGTTTTGAAAACTTGCTTTTTTTGTATAGATTTTTTGTTTTATTTTTGTTTGTTTTTTTTCGTTAGAAAAAATGTTAAGAAAAATAAACTTAAGACAGATTATCTGAAAACAAGTAACAACTAAAATGAACAAGTAAAAACGTTTAAAAAAACTTAAAACAGATTGTCTAAAAACAAGTCGCAGATTGGTTGAAAACAAATCTTATTGTGTTAAACATATTTGCTTTGCGTAAATTAATGTTTTTTTCCCCCTAAAAGGTGTTTAGATTGTTTAACTGCAAAACAAAACCAAACAAAAACATTGACAAAATATAAATAAGATCTTTCTGCAGTGCATTTTAATTGCGTTTAAACGCACATACTACTAAAATATAAACAAATCACTGTCGTATATTAGAATTTCGCAAGACTAATATAACTATATGCTTTCCAGTTGTTTTACCTTGCTGCTCAGGAGCGCTGCTGATGGTAAACGGATGCCACTCATACTTGGCGATAACAGGAATGTTTATATACACATAATCTCCAGGTTTAAAGTGAAAGAATGGAGGCCTCTTGATCACCAAATGTGTTACCTTTAAAATAAAAGGCAGTAGAGGTGAGGCTTTCAGCATGGATGACTAACTAAATGTTCCAGTAAACAAAATACACCTAAATATGTACATCGGCTCAGATGGTACCTTTGAGGGCAATAAGTTGACTTCAACTATGTACAGCCCACCTATGCGGGACACTGCTATTCCAACAAGTTTCTCAATGAGGAACATCAGTCCTGGTGCCACAAACCATTTCCAAAAGTTGGCACAGTGGACGATCAACAGGGCCCAAACCCAGACGAAGGAAAGATGAGACCAATAGAACACCTACACAAAAACAAACCCTTTCCTTGAACATATTATGCTTTGACAAAGCATATTTGAATGGTTTTTGTTTGTTGGTATGCATTGCTGAATTCATGTGCTGCTATTTGCGAACAGAATTCTTTGCTAACTTGTTTTTAATGGCCTTGAAACAATTGTCTTCGTAAGCTTCATATTTCCCAAATCGACAGATATTCACAGAATATCTAACCATGTGCAGATTGTTGCTTCTCATGAATTCAATCAGCAAGCCATCACCTCAAAATGACCACTGCGTCTGACGAACGTGCTGGAGCACACCACCATCAAGCAGATGAGAACCTGCAGAATCACACCCGTAATGGAGGCGGTGCCGTTGACCCAGCCAATCCCAGGACGGATGGTGAAAAGATACTCCCACAGCTGGTACATGCCATCATTCTGAGACATTCGGGCTAAGAATAGAGGGAAAGGGATTCTTTATTAATCTATTGCTTTTGTGATGTTATACGGTCATATAGCCTTCTTATACAATAAATTTAATCCTATAAAGCCTATAGTATCATACATGATACACAATCTAATATTTCAAGATAAATATTGGACTGAAGCAACTTAGGTTTACTTATTTATCCATGAATAATTTTTGATGGCTTTTGAGGATCTCTCAGTCATCACTGAAATGCATTGAAAACAACAATGAAAACAACATTTAATATCATCTTTTTAAGATATGAATTATATTATTGGGAGATAACGAGTGGCAACTGAAGTTTATTTGCATTTTATGTAAGCAGCTTGTTATACTGTTATTAAGATCACATTGATTTACATTACAAGCTATCAGAATTTCATCTGACTTTTTGGCTATATAAATATCAGCAACTGCAACAAATTGAATTTTTTTGCTCATTTTGGGCCTCTGAATAAAATGTAAGTGTTTTTTCCTTCTCGGGTATGAACTCCACATTCTGAGGCATAAAAGCCTGATGTGTCAAATATGATAACATAATATTTGCAACTCATATGCAACTTTTTTTATTTTTTAGATCTTGTGTAAAGATTCAATATACTGTTAAATTTAAAAATAAATAAAATACAATAAATTAATTAATAAAATAAAATAAAAAATAGATGTTTGGGGTTATTATTTCATATGTCAGGCTTTATGGAGTTAAAGGGATAGTACACCCAAAAATTTAAATTGCCATCATGTGCTTTTTTTGTCCATACAATGAACATCAGTGGTGTCCAGTGTTTTTGGACCCCACTGACTTTAAAAACAAATAATCTTTTGTGATTTACAGTAAAAGAACAAAAATAATTGGGTCATTTTTAGACAAGTTTTATTACAGGTTCATATTTACTTCATGTTTAGTTCAAGTTGACTTGTCAATAGAATGAAAGTCAATGTTTTTTGGACCCCACTGACTTTCAAAAACTATCCCTTTAAATGAATTTGACCATTTTTAACAAGTTTATCACAGGTTACCAAAGTTCATGACGTGAGCGCCAGTGTGCCCAATGGTGAAGATCAAGACGGCGTAGCCCACGATCTGATGCAGTAGAATGTTCTGGTCCAAAGGGAAGACCCTCACCACCCAGGTAGCACGTAGCCACGTCAGACAACGCCTCAACATCAGCACCTGTGAGACAAAACCCTCTGTCACTACAGGAAATATTAAATATTAGATGAATTAGTATGCTCAACTTACCATAACAAAAGTGCAGTTGAGGTTGAGACACAGGCCGCAGCCCTTGGCCACCATGAACCAGAGGCCTCCATGTGCGTTCTTCAGCATAGCGATGATGAAGAGGAGCGCATTCAGGAGAGCATACAGACAGAGGAAGAACAGCTTGCGGCTGTTGTTGTGCCAGTACGCCCGTGTCAGGTAACGAGGAGTCTTGCTTTTCTTCTGCTCCAGATCAGGAGGTTTCAGCCAGTTGGCGGCACTGAGTGAAAACAATAGAAAGTAGTATTTTTTTGGTCATTTTGGTAATAAATTTGGTACATTTTGGAGCATTTATTTTTGATTACACAGTGGTTAGTTCTGGTCTTTGGTAAAGAGTAACAAACCAACCAGCTGTGATGTGTATCATAACATTACAAATATTTGATTCAAACCAAAACAATATTTCAAAACTGAACAAAAACGTGTAATGTAACAACCTACAATCCCATTAAGCGAATTAAAAACGACAGATAAGTATAAAACTACTGATTTAATGATATTGTGTATATAAAAAAACAACATTTTGTACATTTTGTATATGCATACAAAATATGCATATAGATACAGATAGTTTGAGAGAGTAGTTAGACTGACTATATTACATTATTTGCAATGCTTCATTGGAGCGGATGGGCACTTAGAGGTATTTTGGCATGATTTGCTTGTTTCGATTCTCTGATTGGTGGAGATTTCTCTGCAGAATCATGTATTTTTTTAACAGGAATTTAATTCAGGATCTAAACATGGTTTGGGGCTAGAAGGGGCTTACTAGGCATGCGCACATCAATATTGCATCATTTTTGTCACGCTGAACAACAATAATGACTGTTTTTGCATTATTGTAAGGGTTTAGGGTTGGGGTAGGTGTAGAAGTTAATAAAACACAATGTGATAGGTAGCCATTTTAATTTCTTGTTATTTTATGGCAAGATTTTGCGTCACTTCTGGCCGTAGTTGTATTCCTTCTAGCCACAACCCTAAACTTGAGTTTTTATGAGTGAGCCATTGATTCATTCACTCAAATTATTTAAAAAACGGATTCATTCAGGATCTAAACGTGGTGATTATTGATTTTATGAGTGAGTCATTGAATCATTCGGTCAACCGTTTCGTTCAAAACTCAAAACTCAAGTTAATGGAACACCGCTTTTGTGTTGCTCAGACGTACACAACGGTTCACTTCATTTGATATTATTTCCGTCACCAAAGGAACAATAATCAAGGTACAAACAAAACTGTATCCAAAATATAAGGCTACTCAATATTAACCTTTTTCTTACTGAACTGTAGTATACAAAAATCATACTTGCAATTGTGCTGTTGATCTGAATATCATCTCTTTTGTAATATAATCGTGTCCCACCTGATGGTGAGGTTCTCCATAACTTCAGGAAAGTTCTCCAGCTCTGCCTTCAGCTCTTCAAACGTGATGGAGCCACTGTTATCTTGATCAGCAGATTCGAACAGTGCCAGCGTCAGGTCATCAAGCTTTTCCTCAGGGAGCGAGATCGCACTCTCACGCAGACAGGATTTCAGAACCGTACGTAACTCATCTGGGTCTATGGAACCACTGCCTACATGACAGGTCAACACAATAATTTAATTAATAGTTTAATGCTAATTGTTTAACAAACTGTAGGGTGTAACGCAAGTATGGCATGTTCCTGGATCAAAACATTACAATCAGCCAAGTCTTTAATATTACTGTTAGGGGCTGTTATGATCTGTGTTATTTAATAGGAATGTTGTGTAAGGAACAGCAAGGGATATGCCTATATATTAATACATCTCTCTCTCTCTTCAACTTTCACAGTACTTTCAATTTAAAGTATTTTATTAGCATGATTGTGTTTACATATGTACTTACTCAAAATGTAATTGGACCAGGAACATATTCTACTTGTGTAAATCACTTTGTGCATTTAACTTGGCAATCAATTTCTTAAAGGGGTCATATGATGCTATTTTAAAGATCATTATTTTGTGTATTTGGTGTAACAGAATATGTTGACATGCTTTAATGTTAAAAAAAACATTCTTTTTCAAATACTGTATATTACTGTAGGTCCTCTATGCCCCGCCTCTCTCAAACATGTCGTTTTCAACAAGGCCCCCTCCTTTGACAAGCGCAGTCTGCTCTGATTGGCCAGCTGACCCAGTGCATTGTGACTGGCCGAACACCACAAGCACGCGTCGGAAATGTAACGCCCCTATATGACCCCTTTAAAGCATTTCAGAATAATAAAACTGTAATTGTAAGAAGAAGAAAAAAATGCATTAAGGGAGCAATTCTCAAACTCCATCGTAACTCCATTGCCAATATTGTGAGATTCAGTGATTTTTTGTTTGTCTTGAGCTAAAATTACGACAATGTTTGTGCTAAAATTATGACAATTACCACTAAATTTTAGAATGAAAGAGTAAATGCTGATGGTATTTTGCACCTTACCATCCACATCGTAGACCTGGAAGAGGAAGCGTAGTTTGTCTGTCTCACTGCCATGGATCAGAAGATCTAAAGCCTCGAGAAGTTCATCCAGACTGATGGAGCTGCTGCCATCAGAGTCAAACAAGGCGAAAAACCTCTCCGCAAAAAATGACTACAACAAACAGGAGAAATAAATATTATTTTATATTATAATATTAAATATTATAAAGGTTTCCATGGTCAGAAAGCTTACCTCTTTTACTTTCAGAGCTGTTTTAAACTCATCCAAGTCGATTTCTTTATCATCTCCTGCAATGCTCTCAAACTGCTTGGTGACCCATTCCAGCCAGCGTGTGTCTTCATCTATACTCATGTCTCTGCTTCACAGTCCACACACACACACTGTATGCATCGAAGACAAATGTAGTCTCAATCTTCTCTCAGAATCATATTTAGTCCATAACTGCATACATGTAAACATTTTGCAGGAAACACACTTTTTCAGACAGTTGAAATAATAATTGTTCTCATGTGGCCACATTTTAAACCAGTTAGTAAATAGTTGAAAGCAATATTATACATATTTACCTGTGCATATATATATATATATATATATATATATATATATATATATATATATATATTGCCTACCATAGAAACAAACACTCACATTAGCACATTAGATAGATAGATGAAATGCAATAATAATCCATGGGTGTAACTACAAAGTTTTCACAATGTCCCATTTAAACAAGAGAAAGCATAACCTTTAGATGTAAATCTATATATATATTGCCTACCATAGAAACAAACACTCACATTAGATAGACAGATAGATAGATGAAATGCAATAATAATCCATGGGTGTAACTACAAAGTTTTCACAATGTCCCATTTAAACAAGAGAAAGCATAACCTTTAGATGTAAATCTCCTCAGTCTTTGTGTTTTGCAGATATTTCCTTTCGACCTTTTTATTCGACTTTTATTCTCACAGGCAAAAATGAAAAAGATACCGAGATTTTTTTTGCGGTCTCAAGTTGTTGCTGTTGCAGCTAGTCCAGTGAACCACCTTTCAAAGGAAAAGAGAGAGAAAGAGACATACAGAGGGAGGCTGAGCAGTATTGTTATGGACATTCAATATCTCGTACTCACAGCAGCAGCTGCCCCTGACATCCCTGCGCCTGCTGAGCGGCCCTCAGTACGACCCATACTGCACTTCTCATCACTAAATCACAGCTAAACACTAATAATATGTTTCATTCTGTCTACCAACGAAAAAGCACTATGTTGGAGTCCATGTGATATTTATGCACTACTATATATTCAAAGTCATCTAAAGTCATGCTCTGTTAAATTTTATTAATTTTATTCACCGAAAACTCATCTTAAAACACTTACAACAAAGAAATATATGTGTAAAAGGAATTTTCAGTTTGATTTTACACATTTCATCTCAAATATGAACCAATGGATTTGCTAGTAGCAACAATAAGGTAAAACTGATATGATGAGTAGAATGGAAAAAGGGAATTGACAAAGACCCCAAAAAGGGAAAGTCAAACATATTTCGAGTCAAGGAACAAAGAATAACATCCTTCCATCTGTCAAAATCCCTCTGTGTCATGAGTTCAAATACACTTCCTTTAAAACCAGACGGATGCAATTACTCGTTTCAATATCCCAATGAATACAGTCTCTGTTCTGCAGTCAATGTGTGCTACCTTCTGAGAAAGTGGGAAAGAAAAAAGACATTTATTTACTAACACTTCACTCAGAAACTGAGAACCCTCATAAGGACCAACAAATGGCAAAATACGATCGAGTCTTACAGCAGAAGTGGAATAATTCACATAGTATAATGAACTTCATTCAAGGAAAAAACAACATTAAAGAGTTAAGAACTATGCTGGAATATGCACACATTTTACATGCTCTATACAAATTCATCTTAATGTATTGAATGTGAGACTATAGGCCATCCTCTGTCACTCCAGCCTGACCCGTTTCCGTGGTGATGGGGGTGGGTCCAGAGCAAAGGCTGTTGGGGAAGAGGGGCGGGACTCTGGGATGTATTCCATACAGTATTTCTCAATGTATGGCCCAGCAATGTTCCACACCTGAATGCAACAGACAAGGAACAATATGGGGTGAGAATGTTTGTGTAAAGTAAATTATCTAGGTGCATTTTTGTATGCATGTTATTGATAATAGATGTATATTTATATATAACATGTATATACGTGTCCAAAAGTTCTGTATGATTTTTATTTGATGAAATGTATACTTTTAATCAGGATGCATTAAATTGATCAAATGTAACAGTAAATACATTTGTAGTGTTACAAAATGTATTTCAAATAAACGTTGTTCTTTCTAATCAAAAAAATACTGAAGACAATATTAAGCAGCAACTGTTTTCAAAATTGATAAGAAATGTTTCTTGAGCACCAAATCAGCATCTTAGAATGATTTCTGAAGGATCATGTGACACTGAATTACACTGAAACAGTAGTGTATACAATTATAGTATGTAACAATTGGAGCACATGATTTACTCATAAGCTAAACTTGCAGAAACTATGACGCACACTATAATGTAAATAAGTAATGTATGCTTTCTTATTACAAGTGGATGGATAGATGTTTTGGTCTGTATTTGTTTCTGAATTTTTTTCACCTGCTTTATGATCCACCATGTTTTCATAGTTAATAGTGTTGCAAATACTAAGAAACAGTAAAGCTTACCTTTTGGTCTACAAGAAGCCGATGTACAGCTTCAATGTCTGGAGCCATGAATCTATCTTTAATCCAGGGCCTGGAGAAAAGAGAAAAGAAGACAAAAATAAGTAGGAAGAGACAATGAAAGAAGCGTTGCCAATTATTAACCTGAAAGTTCATTGTTTTGGAGGTTTTGGGGTTAGTGTATCATCATTTGACTTACTTTACTGTGGCTCGCACAAGATCATACACTTTCTCCAATGGGGTCGTTGTACGTAGGGGGCGTAGAAACTCAATACCCTGACAGGCAGCTAACAACTCGATAGCTAGCACTGTAAGGAAACATAAAACAGACATATTCAGGCTTTCTATTTGACAAAATGATATATTCTGATCTGTATTTGAAGGTTAGTGGTTATTAAACAAAAAAGTACAAAAATTACAAAAAAATTAAATAAATAAAATCTCAACCCGATCTCACTGTAAAAAAAGTGGTTAATTCATATGAATTCGTACAATCTCATTTGTATAAGATCTGCTTACAACATAGTGAAGGTTATGTTTAGGAGACATGCAAAAAACAAAAACAAAACAACATAGCTGACTTTTTTTTTCAAAGTGAAACGTACCAGCAAATGCTTTTTTCCCTAAAAATTTATGTTTTCATACAATGTGAATATTATTTATCTAAAAATCATACTTTTTTTTTTATACGTGAAAAATATGCAATAAAATTGTATGGTTTGTACAGTTTACATTGTACGAATAATTTCAATTTTCAAAAATCTTAAAACAAAAACATGAAGGTCCATCCTTAAACCTAACAATCATTGGTGCGTAAACAGAACACCCCAAAACGTACGAATGAGATGACACTAATTTTCTAAAAATGTACAAAAAAAGCACAATTTTTTTAGAAGTAACTAACAAATAATAATAATAAAAAAAGTAAGCATGCAGCTCCACCCCTAAACCTAACCATACACTGGGACCGAAACATAAATGAGATCATGAAATTTGCCACCAAGTCACTAAAATAATCTAGTTATGAACTGTCATGAGATTGTGTTGGGAAACGTTAAGTAATTTGTGCTGTTGTGCTTTGGTGCTACAATAGGGGGTGCCATTATGGTCACAATTTTAGCTAAATTGAACAGTGGACGATGTCAGTAGGTATATGAGAGGTTAATGTCAGGTTTTGGACCTTGCTCGACGTGCTCGACCACTCTGAGGGCTTTACGTGCGGCCCAGCCTCCCATAGACACATGGTCCTCCGTGGCCGCACTAGTGGACAGTGAGTCAATAGAGGAGGGGTGGCAAAGCACTTTGTTCTCTGAAACTGCAGATAGAAATGCATCGGTTTTAGTTAATAGTCAACATGACTTCAGTACAGTAGTCAAAATTAAACTTTCTAGTATTTGGTTAAGGAAAGTTGTTCTCTCCTGAACTTTGTGATGCTAACCAAGAGCTGCAGCAGTGCAGTGTGCGATCATGAAACCGGAGTTCAGGCCTCCTTCATTGACCAGGAATGCAGGCAGCTCACTGAGAGAAGGATTGCAGAGACGTTCGATACGTCTCTCACTGATGGAGGCCAACTCGTGCACCCCGATCGCCAAATAATCAAGAGCCTAAAAATGGAAGGTACGAATCAGCAGAGATGTCACCCAAACTTTTTGTTAAATAAACGCTATTGTGTTGAGATGAAATACCTTTGCTGGATATTCTCCATGGAAGTTTCCGCCAGATATGGTCTCACCTCTCTCTGCAAACACCATCTAACTTACAGTCAAGGCCAAAAGTGCTGAACTAAAGAAGAGGCTGGTGTAGTTATGGCGCTGACCAGCTAATCAATCTTGACACCAAACCGATTCTCAGGAGGAAAAATTTTAAAGTCATTCGATTTTCAATGAGCATTGGCGATTTGAGGTCACATGACCAACAGACACTGTTGGTACTGCAACACAAGTTCAACTGTTAATGTTACAAAATTGTAAATTCAGATAAAAAAGGATACAGGATTATCTGTGGCACTGTTGATTTCTGTATTAATGATTTTCTTGACAAACTCAATTGTGTCATTGACAATTCCATGGACCTGCAAAATATATTAAAATATAGTTCACGTGTGTCAACCAGCTTTTATTTTGAGATTTTCTGTTTTCATTTTAATTTTTGTTCAATTTATAGCAATTTTGTTATATGCTTTTGTAAGTTTTATTAGTTTTAGTTATTTAAAAAAAAAATATGTGACCCTGGACCACAAAACCAGTCATAAGGGTAAATTCTTTTAAATTGAGATTTATACATCATCTGAAAGTTGAATAAATAAGTTTTTCATTGATGTATGGTTTGTTAGGACAATAGGACAATATTTGGCCGGGATACAACTATTTGAATATCTGGAATCTGAGGGTGCAAAAAAATATTTCAAGTATTGAGAAAATCGCCTTTAAAGTTGTCCAAATGAAGTTCTTAGCAATGTTTATTACTAATCAAAAATTAAGTTTTGATATATTTACGGTAGGAAATTTACAAAATATCTTCATGGAACATGATCTTTACTTTATATCCTAATGATTTTTGGCATAAAAGAAAACTCGATAATTTTGACCCATACAATGTATTTTTGGCTATTGCTACAAATATACCCATGCTACTCATGACTGGTTTTGTGCTCCAGGGTCACACATTACTAGGTTTATCTTCATTGTAGTTTTAGCTTTAGTTTTTAATTATTTCCAGTTGAAGGGTTGGTTCGCCCAAAATTAAAATTAGGCTGTGTTTCACTCACCCCCGAGGCATCCTTAGGTGTATATGACTTTCTTCTTTCAGACGAATCCAGTCGGAGTTATATTAAAAATGGTTCTGGCTATTCCAAGCTCTATCATTGCAGTCAGTGGGTGTTGCAGTGCTTCAGTCCGAAAGAAGTGAAATAAAAAGCACCCCTCCATAAAAAAAGTGTCTCCGGGGGATGAACAAAGGCCTCCTGTAGCGAATCGATGCGTTTTTGTAAGAAAAATATCCATATTTAAAACGTAATAATTTATAATAATAATATGACTTTAATCTAGCTTGCGCCAGCAGTTGTACACAGAAGCAGCTCCGGGCTGATGACGTATGAGGTCGGCTTTGTGCATGCGCCGGTGAGTCTCGTGAAAACCAACATTTGTTTACAGGAGCAAAGGTAGCAAAGTTTCCTTACTTTAGCAAAGGAAAACCAGTCTCCTCTTGGCTTATATCAAAATCCTCTGACATTCTTCTTTACAAATCCTCATTTTGTACTTCTAATTAGTGACCATTGCTTTGTTTTGATCTCTCCCCTGTGCTTCCACGTTCGTCACTTCTGAGCGGCGCATGTGCAAAGCCGACCTCATATGTTTCTTACAAAAACGCATCGATTCGCTACAGGAGGCCTTTGTTCACCCCCCGGAGCCATGTGGGACACTTTTTTTTTGTGGATGGGTGCTTTTTATTTCACTTCTTTTGGACTGAAGCGCTGCAACACCCGCTGACTGCAATGATAGAGCTTGGAATAGCCAGGACAATTTTTAATATAACTCCGACTGGATTCGTCTGAAAGAAGAAAGTCATATACTGTACACCTAGGATGCCTCAGGGGTGAGTAAAACACAGCCTGATTTTCATTTTTGGGTGAACTAACCCTTTAATGCAAACTGAATTACAACGTAACATTTCTAATTTTCATCTAGTTTATTTTAAATAGTTTTAGTTAACTATAATAACCCTGGTGTCAACAACACTTATGATTTATTTAGGACTCTTATGGGCCCTTATGTTACCTGTGGACAACAGCGCATGGTGTAGGCATCTTGAACCCTGTCGCAAAACCGATGGCTCTCTGCAATTATTGAAAAAACGCAAGAGAGGTTACCACCAAACGGCTAAATATGAGCTTTAATGGACCGTACGAACACTGTAGGATTCATTCACCTGCAATTTCAGACGGGTGGTGATCAGAGTCTAACAGGGACCGGAAACGCAGGGCCACTTCCTTCTGTCCTGGATGAGGTCGCAGCTCATGAATATCTGTAAGAATTTTTTTTTTTTTGTCGAAATTGTACATTTCCCATTACTCCACCATTGTATAACCAAAGCATGCACTCTGAGAATTGGTGCAGTTCTGCATTTGTGACAGGGACTGTGACTTTTTATGTGAGGCAGTGTTGCACAAATATGTTTTGTCTCCCAAGCCATGTTTTGTCTGACAAGTCTGAAAGTTTACTTCAGTGTTTACAGTTTCAGTCTCTGCAGTGAGAACAGTGTCTAAATACGTCTGCTCACATCCAGCACATCAATCACATGTTTACACAAGCTCACCACTATCAAAGGCTTTGGTGGTCCCCTTGAGGACTTCCAGGGTCAGGGCAGCAATGATGTCAGCCTGCTGGGCGATGGCCTCAGCTCTCTCCACGGCCTCTGCTCCCAATGAAGTGATCATCTGAGTCCCATTGATCAGAGCCAGTCCCTGTGGACAGAGATAAACATAACCAACACTTTTATCTTTTATCACAGAACAATACTTACTGAACCACTGATTTGTCTGTCAATCAATCTATGCATTTATTAATCTATTCACACTCTATCTATCATCACCTAAAAACCAGAACAGCCTGAAGAACTGCTGAGCAACCACGTTCTAGCACACATATATAGTTTATAAAATCTTTCTTCTCTAGATTGTCTAGTTTGTAAATTTGCCAGACAAAAATGACTTGTTTTAAAGGTTAGAGTGGGTTCTAAGGGGGGCTTCACTGTTAAAATGGACCAGGCAGGTCAAGGACACACATTTCTGACCCCAAAAACAGCTCCAAGTCAACAGAGATAAACATGTTGACTGCACAATGGGGGGATTAACCGTACCTCCTTTGGCTTCAGAGATATGGGCTTCAGACCATGTGCTTCCAAAACCTGCGGCAATACAAAGGTCAAATGTGACTTTAAAGGCTAAACGAGGAGTAAATGTGTTTATGCATTGCTTTCATTATCATTAGGACAAAGATGTGCAACCAAAGCATCCAATAAATCTGCGCTTACATATTTGGCGTCCGCCCAGCCGCTCTTAGGTGACCACATCTTGCCTTCTCCCATCAGGCCGAGGGCGAGGTGAGAAAGAGGGGCAAGATCTCCGCTCGCACCGACCGTACCCTTCTCCGGGACGTACGATAAACAGGAGGCTGAGAAGAGAGAAGAAAGAAAACAGTAAAATATCGACTTAACTCTTCTGAGGAAGAAATTCAAAGAAACCGTTTGCTAATGTTATTTCAAAGACGCAGCAACTAACATGAAAGTATTCTTTGAAATGGCACACCATGTGTCATATGCTGTGCCAAAGAAACCAAAAACCCCAACAATACCCTCTTCAGTTAAAATAATGAGAGATGCATTAATGTACCATTGAAGGCTTGGATCATGCTGTGCAGGGTCTCCAGTGAAATCCCGCTGTGCCCTTTGGCCAAAACATTGATCCTCAGTGCAAGCAGCATTCGAGTTCTTTCAGGACTTAAAGGGCTTCCCAGACCTACAGTGACATATAATCAAATATAATAATAAATATAAATTATGTCAGTCAATTCATCGCAGGAATTTTTCTATGATGAATAAATGTCACACAAAAGCAAATGCAGAAACATGTTCACATATACACTACCGGTCCAAAGTTTGGAATCGTTACGATTTTTGTTCATGTTTTTGAAGGAACCGCTCACCAAGGCTACATTTATGTGATCAAAAATACAGCAAAAACAGTAATATTGTGAAATAAAATTTCAATTTAAAACAATAGTTTTCTATTTTAATACGTTTTAAAATGTATTTTATTCCTGTGATGCAAAGTTGAATTTTCACCAGCCATTATTCCAGTCTTCAGTGTTACATGATCCTTCAGAAATCATTTATACTGTTATTTCACAATAATACTGTTTTTACTATATTTCAGAGACTTCTCAAAAACATTAAAAAAATCCTAATAATTCCAACCTTTTGACTGGTAGTGTATATTTAATTTGACTAAAAGACGTCACACCTGAGGAGTGTGAGCGCAGAAGATTTTCTTGAAGCTCCCTGAAAGAGAGAAAAATGTGAGATGCTGTTAATTTAAATGCAAAAGATTTCAGGAGTAAAAAACATTTGATAAATTCAAAAACTACATATACTTAAGCTTGCTGACTGGGATGACAGTCTGAGCAAATTTACCAAATCCTGTAGTGATGCCATAAACGACTAAAAAAGGAAAAAGGACATATTTATGAAATCCTACACAGTTGAATATTTATGCAGGTTATTCAAATATTCATGCTCTGGCAAATGTGCAGTTTTGCACTACATTTTTACATTTTCAGCAGAAAGAGTTGTACCAAAGTAGTCCAAGTCAAAAGAGCAAGTCGAAAAGATTTGTTTGCGACATTTTATCATCTGTAATCTTTAAAATAAAGGTTCTTTGTTGACATCTATTGTTCCTTGAAGAAGCTTTGACATCCATGGAACCTTTCCATTGCACACAAGGGGCCTTACATTATTAAATGGGTTGATTCACTGAAAGGTTCTTTGAGCAGCCCAAAATGGTTCTTCTATGACATTGCTGCGAAAACCTTCTTTTGGGACCTTTATTTTTAGGAAAAGGTCAAAACTAATTTTTTTGAAAAAGTTTGATCACTTACAAAAGAAACAACACATATTTCCTTTATGTAAGTGGATGTCATGCTCACCTTTGTTTTCTTTCACAATGGTGTCCAGAAGCTCTCTTGATTGCACAACCTTTTGCTCAGCCTCTGGGGTCAGCTGAGGGCCAGATCACAGTTGTGATGCATTTCCATTGAGAAATATTGTTCATAAATGTAAAATCTTCAAAAAACTTAGGTTGAAGTCCACCATAAATCCACTTACCTTAATCTTAAACAGGCCTTTCCCTAAATTCACAAGATCAGTTGAGGTCAGGCTGTTCCCATCTAGAGAAATGTACTAAAAACAGACAGCTGTCATTAATACTGTAGTACTGATTTATGTTTAATAAAAGTTTAGCAGTGATATTTCATACTTACTTGTTCTGGTTCTCTGTATGCTCTTGTTCTGTTTTAACATTCACATTAAGGATATTTTCAGAGCTGTTAACACAGTTTACACATTGAAAGAATAGCTAAAAGCTTTTGAGAGACTTTCCAAAAGATACAACAATCATTTACATGCAAGTCTGTGTTTTGTCAAAAAATCAACTAATGACTCCAAATCTGAGACTGGGTGAAATGTTATATACGTGTTAATAAGTAAAGGTTAGAAATCAGTCATAAAATAAAAAAATAACAATCATGGTCAAATTAATGCATCCTATTAGCGAAATTCATTTAAAAAATGCTATAAACTACACAAAAAATACGAAAAATGTACTTAAAATATATTAAAATATCACAGAAATTAAGTGTTAAGTATCACTTTCCAGGTTCACTTTTAATATAATGTCTTTAAATGATCTTAATTGTGGGATTTTCTCAGTAAAACTGATGTATGTGATTAATTGCAACTACTTTTGACAATATAATTTATTCAATTAAAACATGATGATTGTCAATATAAAGATACAGATGTGACGTCCCAAGCTGACTTGGAATGAAGTCTTGTGACATGGTGTCCCCTTCAATAGCTGAAGATAACAGTAAAATAACGTGTTATCGACTCATCTTGCAAAACAAGATTTAGTATTTGTGGTAAACAGTCTCCAAAGAACAATCTCTCCAAAGCCAGCAAAGAACTGAATGATTGCATCAATCTCTCGACAAACACTGAACATGTAAACCATATTTGTAATGTTACCAAGTTCAACAAAGTCATTATCTTCAAGCACATCTTCTATGGTATCGTCATTGTCCAGCAAGCCAAATCCCTGACATCTTTTGACCCCAAAATGCACATCTTTGATGTGCTGGATCCCTCCATTGTCAGGTTTGTTCTTGATGTAGCGCTTGAGAGCTTCAAAACCCAACCATTTAATGGAGCAGGTGGCATCTTTGCATGGAACGGTTAGCCACTCATTCCGAACGTGGACCGTGAAACGAGGCATCACGTTAGACTGAACATCCACAGGCTGATACCTGAGGAGTGCGATCAGCAAGGCAAATCACTTCACACTAAATGCAATAGACCAATCAAAGGCTGTTCTGTGGACCCCTCCTTTACCACAGAAGACAGAGTACATGGTGCTGTTTGAATATGTTATCTCTGCACCAAAGGTTCTGTGTTATAATACGCTGGTCAAAAAGACTAAAATCTTTCAGTCAACAAACACTGTCAGACTGAGTGATTCAGTTTAAGTTTGCAGAATGTAACATTTTGGCATCACCAGCAGCAGAATACACATACACTGCCACAAAAAGATTTTTCCCATCCAAAATGTAATTTTTTCTATATTATTGGCATAAAAAATTGAGTTTAAGGAAATTTGAATTTAAAAATAAAATAAAACGAAATGTCTCAGACTTTTGGACCCTTCTCAATACATGGTTTTGAAATATGTACTCAACATATAGTTATTAACCGTCACTGTTTTTGTTATATTGATAGAATATAAAGTGGAAAATATTTATATTAAATTAGATAATTGCATCTACTTTCTATACATTACATTTTTCAGATGTATATATAATTTCAACTAAATTTATACATAGCTCAAACATTGATAGAACAACATAACGATAGATAGATAGATAGATAGATAGATAGATAGATAGATAGATAGATAGATAGATAGACAGACAGAACGATAGATAGAATGATAGATAGAACAATAGACAGACAGACAGACAGACAGACAGACAGATAGATAGACAGACAGACAGACATAGACAGAACGATAGACAGACAGACAGACAGATCAATAGAACGATAGACAGACAGACAGACAGACAGACAGACAGATAGATAGACAGACAGACAGACAGACATAGACAGAACGATAGACAGACAGACAGACAGATCAATAGAACGATAGACAGACAGACAGACAGACAGACTGACGGACAGACAGACAGATAGATAGATAGATAGACAGACAGACAGACAGATAGACAGACAGACAGACAGACCAATAGAACGATAGACAGACAGACAGACAGACATGCATAGACAGATAGATAGACAGACAGACCAATAGAACGATAGACAGACAGACAGACAGACAGATAGATAGATAGATAGATAGATAGAGACAGACAGACAGACAGACAGACAGATAGATAGATAGATAGATAGATAGAGACAGACAGACAGACAGACAGACAGATAGATAGATAGATAGATAGATAGAGACAGACAGACAGACAGACAGACAGATAGATAGATAGATAGATAGATAGAGACAGACAGACAGACAGACAGACAGATAGATAGATAGATAGATAGATAGAGACAGACAGACAGACAGACAGACAGATAGATAGATAGATAGATAGATAGAGACAGACAGACAGACAGACAGACAAATAGAACGATAGACAGACAGACAGACAGACAGACAGATAGATGGGCCGCTTGTGAGATGCATGTGAAATTTGTCCATGCCAAATTTTCTACATTGCACCTAGATAAGACAGATAGATAGATAGATAGATAGATAGATAGAGACAGACAGACAGACAGACAGACAGACAGACAGATAGATGGGCCGCTTGTGAGATGCATGTGAAATTTGTCCATGCCAAATTTTCTACATTGCAGCTAGATAAGACAGATAGATAGATAGATAGATAGATAGATAGATAGATAGATAGATAACGATAGATAGAACGAAAGACAGACAAACAGACCAATAGGATGATAGGCAGACAGACAGATAGACAGATAGATAGACAGACAGACAGACAGACAGACAGACCAATAGAACGATAGACAGACAGACAGATATATAGTCAGACAGACAGACAGACAGACAGACAGACAGACCAATAGAACGATAGACAGACAGACAGATAGATAGTCAGACAGACAGACAGATAGAACGACAGACAGATAGATAGACAGACAGACAGACAGGCAGACAGACAGACAGACAGATAGATAGACAGACAGACAGACAGACAGACAGACAGACAGACAGACAGACAGACAGACAGACAGACAGACAGATAGATAGATAGATGGGCCGTTTGTGAGATGCATGTGAAATTTTTCCTTGCCAAATTTTCTACATAGCAGCTACATTTAGTTTTACGTCAAAACAAATCAATCTTCATTGTTGCAGAACTCTGTAAATCCATGTAAATTTTTAAAGGTTAGCCTCGGTTTTAAAGGCTAGACAATTATGACAGTTTCAGGGTAACTGTGGGGTGTTACAGCTGCTTAAATGTGCAAGTTAAATGTCCCACACTGAGAAAAAACATAATGCTAATTCATGTTAAAATTTACATTTCAAATTTTTTTTCCTCAAATAAAACCGATTCCACAAGAGGCAGAAAATATTCCCACGCCCATTTACAACAGTTTTACAAGTAGAGAGCTCTGCGAAGACACTGACAGCAGTGCTGATGGCATAACACATGTTCACAAAAGTCCTGCAGCTCAACTCTTCTGTAGGAAGAAAGGCAATCTTAGCTACTTTTTGTCATAAATTAAATCCAAATAATATGTCAAAGCAAAGTTATTAATTTGCAGTGTTTGGTCGATCAAATTTAATTACAATCGAAGATCAACGCGTTTCAAATATCACCTGTCTATATGTCACTTTAATATAAATTTCTCAGTAGTATTGCTATTTTTTAATTTATGTAGCATTTCAGCAGCAAAAATGATTAATTAATAACAGTCAAATTCAAATTCTTTAATGAATCAGTCACAAACACATTCACAAAATACCTTCGTGACCAAAGAGATGCATTACAATGTTATAGCTTGTGGTGCAACTACAATACAAAAACATGTAATCAGCATTTTCCCATTCTTTTTAAGATGAAAAATATTTAAACATGCATGCTTAAAACAAGATGTACAAGATGTACAAGATGAAATTTGACAAATTACAAAAAATTGGCAAAACTACCAAAACTCACTAAATTTAAAAATAATAACTAATTGAAAATATGAATTAAAACTATAACAGTAATGATACTAAAATGACCCTGTCTTACAGAAATGTTCTCATATTTGAGTAAATTTATGCATCTTGCATAATTTTTTTCATTAGTTGTTGATAAAAAAGTTGTTGCATTATTGTTATTTATGCTGTTTTGATATATTTTTTGCAACAGATTCTAATAAAGAAGCAGGTAAATCTAGACAGTTGGCGCTCCCTCCAGGACAGACAGTGAATGACTGTGGTTGTTGGCACAATTAGTCCTAATCAAATGTTATTTGCATTTTTAATGAATTCAGTGACCAAAATACCCTGACAACAAAGATTCAATAACCATTTAAAGTCTATTTTAAATTTATTGTGCTTCCACAAAGTCTATAATGCTTCAACAACTTGAAAGATTATCCAGTGACACAGCCTTGACTCTGAGGGACAGAAAAAGGCAGCCGTTTTGGCATGTTTACGACTGTCCGGTGAGGAATATTTTAAGCAGGCATGTGCGACACATTCTGGCAGCGTCTTCAAAACTTTTCTCTCTGTCATCCAGTCAACCACATACACACACTGTATGTGTCTTTCCTTTACATATTCTCACAGCTCAGTTTCTCCGGGCCCCAGACTCTCGGAAAGAGGCCCTCTTCATTCAATTTCATCATTCACTGCATTCTGCCATACTCCAGCGTAAAAAAAAAAACCCTAAGTAAACACAGAAACGCAGATGTTTGCTCCAGCCTGGGGCTTGAGGCATGAGAGGAGCCCCTTGTGTTGGATCACACTCCTCAGGTGCAAAGCACTCTACATATTTTGGACCTCTGAGGCCAGAAACATGTCTCGAAATGATTTGCTGAAAAGTCAATATTTTCATTTTTGGAATAAAAGTATTCATTTGTGTCATGATGCTAATTATCACAAAATTGTTTACAAATCTGTACCTGTTATATGTTAAGTTATATCCAATTTTACAACTTGCAATGACAAGGCAATGCCTAAAACAACAACAACAACAAAAAACCTAGAATACTTTTTTTGCTTTTATACAATTATGAGCTTCACATTTCTGCATTTACACCCTACAAATATTGGCCTCATTCACTTCTATTCAAAGTATCTCACTGTAAGGTTGTAAATAAATGTTTTGTAAATAAAACAATTTAAAAATCATTTTTGTGTGCTACTGCAGCCAACATAATCAGTTAACATTAAAATATTCATGTATCTACAAGATGTAACAAAAAATATGTGTTAACATGATTTGTTTTTGTGAAAAATCACTTGCTAACCTTTTCTAGGTAAACTTATAGCCAGTTTTACAATTATGGTTCCACATAACGCCTAAATCCCTAAACTGACTGTAAAAATTATAACTTTATGAATAATACATGTTTTAACAGAAGAATTAATGTAAGTGCTTTTTTTAAATTATAAATGTCATATTTCTGCATGTAAACCTTCCAAAAAAATCCATTGTAAGTGCCTACCTTATGGCAATTTAATTTTTTGTAAAGAAAACAAATTATTATTATTTATTTATTTTTATAATAATTAGGATTATGCCACATCATGCAAATAATGTTAACATGATTTTAATTTGAAAACTACATACTAACCTTTTCTGTGCAACGTTTTAAAATTTTTTACAACTTTTTAAGTAAGTGCCCCCATAACCTTTGTTTGTGAAGGAAGCAATGTATTCTAAAAAAGAAAAAATATTAAATTATAAAAAAATTCTAATCAAAATTATGCCACAAAATGTCCTTAACTTGCATATTTTGGTAACAATTTACAATAAGGTTAATTAGTTTACATTAATTAATGCATTAACTAACATTAACTAACAATGAGCAATACACTTGTTACAGTTTTATTAATCCTGGTTAACGTTAATAAATAAAACAAATAACTGTTTATTGTTAGTTCATGTTAGATTAAGTCCATTAATAAATATGAACAAATAAAAAAATGTATTTTAATAATGTATTAGTAAATGTTGTAATTAATATGAACTGAGCTAAATAAATTCGTTACAAGTATTTTTCATTGTTAGTTCATGTTAACTAATGTAGTTTACTAATGTTAACAAATGGAACCTTATTCTAAAGTGTTATTAATAAATTCCCAATGCACTAATGCCAGTAAAACGTCATTAGGTCATAAAAACAAACAAACAAACAAACAAACAAAAAAAACACTGCACCCTTCCCATATCATATGATCGTTTCAAGCGAGATCCCACAGAGCTCGATCCCTGCCACCTTTTCTTTCCGGTGCCACCCCCACCCCAAAAGCAACACATTCCCAAGTCTCCACCCCTCCTTCACCCTCCTGGTCAAATTCCATTCACTGCTCTCACGACCACAAGCCCAATCTCAGGCAGGACGTCCCTGAGAACATCAGCCGCTTTTTCTTTGCTCTTGCTCAGCTAAATCTAAAAATGTCCTGGACTCGACCTCTTCTTCTCACCTGTCTGGTTGTTTTGTCCGTCATCACCTGTGAGTAACCAGACCATGGTTTACTGTACTGACCAAGGGAAGTGTTGATTTACCAATGTGGGGAACCACAGGTCTAACAGTCCCTGGAAAGGGTAGCAAATCTTTTGGACTTACCTCAACCGTGTTTCTTCTGTTACAGTGTTCCATGGAGCCGACAGCGCCGCTGTGTCAGATAAGAAGGCAGCCAATCCTCAAGGTGACCAAAAATTCACAATGTTGCTGTAGATCTTTCTCAAGAGTTCTTCCCCCTCATCAATGTTTTTCATCACCGAAGGAGCACTGAGAAAGGTCTTCATGCCAGAGGAAGATGCTTCCAGCTTCTTCAAACGCAGAGGCAAGAGGGCTGTGAAAACTCAAGATGAGATAAACGGTGAGGCTATTTGTGCTTGAGTAAAAACTCAATTCAAGCGCAACCCCTTGAGCAATTGTCAACTACAATGGACAATCCAGAATGTTTGATTGAACTGAACTGAGTACAACTGGGGATTTTATATGAATAATAATGCAAAATAAAAATGTATATATAGAAACACTATAAAGCATTCAAATGTTTACCGTCAGATTTGGAAAGAAATCACTTATTTTATTCAGCAAGGATGCATTCAACTTCTATTCATCAAAAAAAAAAAAATCTGAAAAATTATCAGTTTCCACAAAAATATAAAGCCATAAATCTGATAAAAAATGCAGCTTTGCATTACAGAAATAAATTAAAATATGAATAAATAAATACATTTTAAAGTATATTCAACTTAAAAAAACTGTTATTTTAAAATATAATAATATTTCAAAATATTACTGTTTTTACTTTATTTTCGATCAAATAAATGCAGCATTAGTGAGCAAAAGAGACTTCTTTTTAAAACATTACAAAAATCTTACTGACCACAAACTTTTAAACAAAAAAAATCACAATTTGAAGTCTTGCAAAATTAATTTTCATCGATCACATCACTTTTGTGGCTTCTAGGACTTTATGGTCAGGCTTGCTAGTGTAAAACAGTAATAAAGAGCCTTTTTTAGTAGCGGCTAGCACTGGCCACACAGGTGCTGCATTTTGAGCCAGCTGAGGAATGTAAGGACGGCAGACCGCAGCACATAGCAGGAACCACAGGGCAGGCTGGAGAAACCAGCCTTCAGTCTTCAGCTCCTGCCAGTGCTGGCGGAGGGGCTCTGCTGCTGCTGCGGCTTCGACCTGGACTTAGATTGTTAATTTATGGTTATGGGCTCACCAGAAATTATGTTTGACTCACCTGGGAGAAATTATGACTGTGTATTTAAATGGTAAGGTGAAGATCAGGACAAGAGGACTTTCTTTTGTGTGGAACATCTCAAGTGGAATCATAAATAGCTCCTTTTGGACTTGGAATGAAATAAAATTAATTAGTATGCAGCTTTGATGTTTTATAATTCACTGATAGTCACACCAAATCAGGTGATCCTATTATGTAATACAAACAGTGATGTAATAACAAACGGTCTTTATTTATGAATACTATTTAGCACAGTGAAACTGAAAAGACATTATATTTCATAATTCATATCATGAAGTGAGGATAAAATGCATTTAGTTAAAGTACGGCATAATAAAAACTATGATACAATAAAAAAACCGGTCTGCTTACTATGCTAAAATGTCTTCTGAATCATTTGTGAACGTTTTCATACCTTGGTTCGTGTTGTTTGAGCATATTTCTGTTTTTATTTCCTCTTTTTCTTCCTCTCACATTTTGTTGTCTTATTAGCTGAACAGAGACAGAGACTGGCCGCAGATGAGAGAAGGAGGGAGTATCATGAGGAACAGAGGAATGAGTTTGAGAGTAACGCTGAAGAGGAGAATGACGGTGAGAACTCAAATCACTCATGGCGGCCATATTGGATCAGGCAGGCAGCATTAGTAGCGTTCTGAGATCATTGAGATCATTCAACACAAGTCACTCAAGTAAACATGATTACTCATGACCTTAGCTGAACCTTGTAGGGTTTTACAAAACAGGTTTAAACAGGTTTACCAAATGTATTTATGCGATATTTTTTTGGGGGGGAGGGTTCATACACCTTTCATTTCAAGGTGTATATTTAAAAAATATATATCTTTAATTAAATTTAGTTCAGGATATTTTTCATGTTGCATGGAATGTAAATAAATAAATTTAATGCCCAGTTTATGTACTCGCTTTTGTTTAGGCATATATGTATATGTATGTATGTATATGTATATATATATATATATATATATATATATATATATATATATATATATATATATATATATATATATATACACACACACACA
>NW_015505886.1:205547-213687 GCF_001515645.1 Sinocyclocheilus grahami | reverse complement strand
ATATATATATATATATATATATATATATATATATATATATATATATATATATTTAATAGGCTAACTGAAACATTTAATTATATATTTGAATATTTTGAGATAGAATGATTTGTTTCATTTTATTTCAAGGTGCATTTAATTGAATATTTCATAAGGTTTTTAATTTTAAGGCATATTTAATTTCAGGTGGTATTTCATATATTTAATAAATACATTTCACACCTTATTTACTTATACTTACATTTTATTGTTTATTTATTAATTGCAACATCCATGCTGTATTTCATTATTTCATTATTTAAAAAAACAATTATACAAATAATGGTTAGTTTAATTTGAAAAAATCTGTCATTATTTACTTTAATATTGTTTTAATATCTTGCATATACTTTTCAAAATAGGCCCTACTGAAAAAATACACTACGCCTATATAATACAATAAATGCCATTGCTATGTGAGAGAAATAGCCTGATATATAAATATATAGAATTGATAATTGATCATTTGTGACAATACAAAACTAATAGCATGTAATAAAGCTATATTTAAATATGTATGTCTTTATGTCTGTAGCCTACAGTAGCTATACCTGCCAATCATGCACATGGTCATGCTAGTGCAGTATAGCATCAAATATTTACACAATTACTCAAATATTATATCTAGTACTGTGAAGGCCTATGTGTAATCATCTGAATACACAGTTAAAGCTAAAATTCCTGCATTTTTACTCTCCTCCAGAGCAAGACGAGCGCTCCAGAGAAAATACAGAGCAGTGGAGAGAGTTTCACTACGACGGCCTCGACCCATCTTACGAGTACAACCGACACACGGTGTAAAACAGCGGATAACTACAACAGAACGGGTAGAGAGCTTTACAGTACTTTACAGTAGATTTCTGTGAAGGCGTTTCGGCACAATGTCTGCAGTAAACATGCACACAATAGCGCAAAAGAACGTAGCCTTATAAATATGTGTATTCATGCATGCAGAACGTATGTAATCCATGTATCATAGTTCTTTAAGAAGGTCTCATGAAAATGCGTATAAATAGTACGCCAAATAAAAACGAAAACTCGTGGTATTGATACGCAAAAATGGACTTTGGCGTGCATATGATACGTATGTGTTTGGCGTGCATAGAATACGCAGTTTTCGCGTGCATATGATACGAAATTTGTTGGCGTGCATATGATACGCAGTTTTCGCGTACATATGATACGCATCTACCTCACAACCCTAAACCTACCCATCGCGTAGCATATACACGCCAAAGTCCATTTTTGCATATCAATACCACGAGTTTTCGTTTTTATTTGGCGCAGGCCTACTATTTATACGCACTTTCATGAGATCGGGTTGTTTATTCATATGTAGGCTTTCATAACCCTTACTGTATGACTAAACTCGCCAATTGTTATTTTTATGGCTAGTTTAAAATCTATTGAACATTTCGTCACACACTATAATGACACAAGTCATTTAATCATTCAAAGTAACCCGATTTTTATTCATTTTGTGCTGGGACAATGTAAAGTGTTACATTTAACACAAACATTTCATGTTGTAAATCTTTGTAACAGCTACTTTAGGTTGCATCACAATAAGTCAACAATAAATCTGGTGTTATCTTTGTCTTTAATGAAAATTTGAAACCATACACTCACCACAGAACAAATCTACTAAAGAGAAAACACTGCTTACATCATTTCAGCGACCTGAATGAAAGAACCAGCACGCAGCTGCTAAATTCAGAGGGCCGGTATGAAGACCAGGATGACATGCAAGATTTAGAGCAGAAACTGTTTGAATCTCTCACAGTCGTATATCAGTGGACACATCATATCAAAACAGCTTCAGTTAAACTTGGAAAAGTTTTCGTTTTCGCTTCCCTGAAACACAAGATCAGCAAATACAAATGTCCGCCACTGAAGCAGGTACTTTTCATATAGATCTGTGATAAAACATACACGTTATTGGTCAAGCGTTTATCAATTTCCTTATTAGCCACAATTGAAAGAACTAAATTATGATAACAGTTTACATTACAGTGTCTATATTACATATATTTAATAATAATAATAATGTACTATTAATAGTAAGTGGCAATAGCAGCATTTACACAAAATGTTACAATGCAACATAATCACTGCAATGTAAAGTGTGACCAAGTCATTTAAAAAAAGCAAAGCTTACGAAATAAATCCAAAACATACACAAAATAGTACTTTTCACCATCATATTTTATACCTTCAGAAACATTTGACACAAATCACTCCAGATTCTTTCACTGATATTAACAAATTGCTGATAAAAACGTTAAACGACACACTACTGTTTGTTTATACAATATTCACATCCTTCATTCTCAGATTAATAAATGCCAGACGCATCCAGGACCGAATTTCAAGTATATACCTATTGGATGACAATAAACGTGGCTACTGGTTTAAAGCCTGTATTTGAATCTCACATCCTTTATCGTTTGGTTCTTCAAAGCAGCAGCAGGTTGAAATAAAGCAGCAAAACGTTACAAGAACTCTTTAATGAATGAAAATCGTTTTATCTACACCTCTTTATCTTCTATTAAGACTCAGAGCAGATGTTCTTCATCTCAAGGTTCGTAATCTCCATTCAACAGCCACATAAAACAGTCCCCTGAAATTCACACAGGCCACTATTTATGAATCGGTCTTGTTTCATAGCACTCCATTGGCTTTCCAGAAAGGAAAACTGGTTTGATTGGGCGACTGTGGACAATGGAAGTTAAATAGAAGAAAACACGTCTTTCCACAAAGTGCAACAGTCAAGTGAGCAGTCTGACAGGAAGTGACGTCATTTGGAGCCAGTGATGATGGTAGTGACCGTGGATGGCCGCGTGTGCTGCTCGGACGAACCTAGACAAAGATAACACCCTCCTCAAGGGCTGTTTGACAATACGACATAATACAACACACAGCACATCACTGCTGATGAGTAACTCAAGTTGGTCAACAAAAGTCTTGTGAGTTTCATGAAAAATAAAGGCAAAAACTTACAGTCGTTGCGGTTGACTGAGGAAACATCGACCGACTGACTCTTCCCTGGCATGGATGTTAGATTCTGCTTCCTGTGTTGAGAGGAATCCATACTGCTGCCGAGCTGAAGACGCCTCATATGTCTGATCACTGCGGTAGCATTAAACGCTTGCTGTGAGAGAAGAATACAGAATTTGAAATCACCTTTCATGCTGTTCAATGTAAAATTTCTTTTTGGAGGAAGGAGGAAAGGAAGTGGTCACTGACTCGCCATTTTGCTTTGGCAAAGTTCTTCTTCATCTGCCGGCTGACTGATTCGTGGATGTTCTTACAGAGCGCAGTATCACCAGCTATCCTGCAATCAGAGGAGAGTCAGCAGTTGGACGTCCTATCGTATCATCTGGCATCCATAAGGAGGCAGAGTCTTGAGTTTAACTATATAACGTAAAAACATGAAGCTTTGTGCTCCAGTGTTATTTTAGTATCATTGCATACTATTATAGTTTCCATTTATATTTTAAATAAGTTACATTTTTACATTTTGTTGTTTATTTTATTTTTAAATTTAAATTGAATTGTTTCATTTTTATTACTTTTTAATAAATGTCTACATTTTTATTACGGTAATTTGTATTTTAGTGTTAGGTTTAGTTATTTTAGTACATCAAGTTAAAATGAGAAATGTTGGCTATTGGCTAAAATAAAATACTGAAATAAAAATAAAATAAAAGTTAATGTTTAAGTTATTTAAAAAAAAATGATTCAGTTTTGTTTTAGTACACTAGTAACCCTGTGCTCAATAACATCATGAGATGAATATAATTACAGTTCTTGCAAGGTAATAATTAATATTATATAATTTATTATATGTAATTTATATATATATATATATATATATATATATATATATGTATGTATGTATATCTTTCATGCTCACCATGGCTGCATTTATTTGATCTAAAATGTAAACATTTTAAACATAAAATACCTGTTTTTTATTTTAATATATTTTAAAATGTAATTTATTTTTGTAATGCAAAGCTGAATTTTCAGCATCATTACTCCAGTCTTCAGTGTCACATGATCCTTCAGAAATCACTCTAATATGCTGATTTGTGCCTTTTCAGGATTCAGTGATGAATTGAAAAGAACAGCATTTATTTGAAATACAAACATTTTGTAACATAAAAGTCTTTACTGTCACTTTTGATCAATTTAATGCCTCCTGTCTTAAAACGATTAACTTCCGTTAAAAATACTTTTGAACTGTGTATATAAATTCTCGCATAATATATACAAAAATAGGCCTATTTTTTTTTTTTTTTTTTGATACTATTTTTTGCATTATGACATTTTTGACATTCCCAGTTCTCATTATTGTAATGCATATTAATAAATATAATTTATAATATAATATAATTATATAATTCAGGATGATTGGACCATTATTTCCCAGTCATTTCAATGTCCTAATTTACCTTATGCTTAATGTTATTGACAGCAACTAAAACCTTAAACCAGCAGCAACTAATATAACCCCAGGAGTTTTCATGCGAAAAAATGTAAACACAATGTGTCTATATTCCTGGTCGCTCACCACGGATGCCGAAGAGCCTCTTCACAAGTGAGCCTCTTTTCTGGATCTTTCTGCATCAGGTTACTAATGAAGTCTTTAGCTATGAAACAACACAAATGTGAAAATAAAGAAACCTGTATCAGTTACACAAGGGCGCAGTTCTAATTGTGAAAAAATGACACCCTCCTACACTTCCCCAGACACCAGGGAACAGCTTGTGGTGTGGGTGTCGAGTTGTTATTTTCAAACGATGCCGAATGGCCTGGCGCCAGAAAATGCTTTTCAACTGCTGATTTATATCTGGCTGCAATACCAGTGTTACTTTCGAAAAAACCCTTATTAAAGTGGTGCTCATGGGGGAAAAAAATGTCGTGACTGTCAGTGACAAGTAAACACAAGAAAGCCAAGTCATACTTAATGATGGCATTTAAGTGGGTAGAAGAGACAAAAAGAGGTGAAAAAAGGTGTAATTTTCTCCAATACTGAAGCTGATATGAATAAATGTAGAGTTTAACTCATTTAAGGGTCATTAAAGGGATAAATCACCCAAAAATGAAAATTCAGAAACTAAATAGTTTCATGTCCCACTGACTTCCATAGTACGAACAAAAACACTATGGAAGTCAATGGGACCCAATGAGTCACCAACATTCTTCAAAATATCTTCTTTTGTGGTCTGGAATGACATGAGGGTGAGTAAATGAGGTCTGTTTAATATAGGATTCATTTCACAGTGGTTTCCAATGCTATACACACCTGAATCAGAAATATCGTCCCAATACGGGGAATCAAACTCGTATTCGGCCCTCAGTATTTGCTCAAAAAGTTTGGAGTCATTCTCGTCATAAAACGGAGGGTATCCACACAACCTGAGGAGGGCGTGGATTCAAAAGTGATGAGTATTTTAAAATAATGACTGTAAAAATGGTTTGGAAAGCAACCAAGTGTGTTTCATATGGGGTTAAAAAACACTTACAAGATGTAAGCAATCACTCCTATAGACCAGCAGTCCACAGCTTTGCTGTAAGGTTTCTGTGCTAATACCTCTGGAGCTGAAGTAATAAAAGACAGAGAAAACAAATGAAATGATGCATTTACTAAAGTGTAAAAGGGTAATTATGGATAATTGACCCCAAAACAAATTGAATCATCATTTTGATCATCTCATGTCTATAGACGCTTTTTTCTTAGAGATAATTGCAATTTTTTCATCTCACAATTCAGACTTTCTCACAATTCTCAGAAAAAAAGTAAGAATTGCAAGATTTAAACTCGCAGAAAAAAAGTCAAGAACAGTAAGATGTTAACTGACAATTGCAAGAAAAATTACTTAATTGTGAGATTTAATAAATTGCTATTCCTTTTTTATTTTATTTTATTTTTTATTATCCCGTTTTCTTGACAAATTTGCTTCTTAACCACTTTTTTGTGCTTTTTTGGACTTGACAGACAAGTACACATTATCACTTCATAGTATACAATTTGCACAGAAATTGTAAAATATTTTATATTTGTATATTTTATACCAAAATAAAAGGATATGAAACATATGAATATGGAAACAAAAACATATGGATTTGAAACACCAAATTTTATATTTGCATGAACTATTCCTTTACGTATACTGTAAAAAAAATTAAAATAATCAGTGAAATTTGCGGTAAAAATGGCAGTATGGTTAAAAAATGCATACATTTTGTAAGTGTCATAATACTAACATACCAAATGACTAAAATATCTATTATTTTACCTTTACAATACAATGACAAATACTTTAAAAACACAGGTGGTAAAGAGAAATAACACTAAATTGATGCAATATTTATTAATAAAACCCTTATGTATATAACTGATCAGAAAAATAATGATATAAGACTTAGTTATTTCAGTGAACAACCATCAAATGGGAGAACTCTAGGAATGTCAGTTTATGGTTTTTCAGTGTACAGTTACAGTATAAGACTTGTTCTTTTTCACTTTTTAAAAAACTGTATATTTAACAATATTGTACTGTAACAGTATAGATCTATTAGTTTTTTTTTTAACCATATAAAGAAACTTACCGTTAACCAATTAACAGTTTTTTACCAATAAAATGACAATCATTTTATTAAATCTTCAGATTCGGTGCAGAATAACACTGATATTTACCCACATATCCCGGCGTCCCACAGGCTGTGGACATGATGTCATTGGCTGCGCCCTCCATCTTGGACAGCCCGAAATCACTTATCATAATCTTGGATTCTTCATGTGGGTTATAATAGAGCAGATTCTCTGGCTGTCAGGAGATGAGAGAGAAGAGAAGGTGATAAGGTTTAAAAGTCACAGGGAGTTATTTTACACCGTACGTCGCAGTGATCGCAGTGCGGTGTCCTTTCATGCCTCATGTTCCAGCTTCCTTGTTTCCACTGAAGTGGAAGTGAGTGATCGCAGTGCGGTGTCCTTTCATGCCTCATGTTCCAGCTTCCTATATACTGTATAGTGAAAGTATATCGATTTGTTTTGGTGTGAAGGAAATCAGTCAAGGGAAATCATCACCTTCAGGTCTCGGTGGACTATCCCCAGTGAATGCAGGTAGTTAACCGCATCCAGAACCGGCTTGATTAACGCGCTGGCATCCTGCTCCGTGTAGAAACCCCTCTCTACTATACGATCAAACAACTCCCCACCTGACACACTGAAAAATTAAATAAATCTGTTTTTAACAAATGTTTTTTTTAATAACGTATAATAGTTAGTTCTAAATTTCAAAATTACATGCAGGTATATATAATACTGATTACTGTCAATAAAATGTAATGCATCCTTGATGAATAAAAGGATTAATTTCTTACAGAAAAAATATACTGACACCCAAACTTTTGAACAGTATATGTTTTCTACTTCATTATAGCTTTTTTATTCACTTTGTAAAATAAAATAAATAAAATAAAAATCATTAAAAATAAATACAAAAATCAATGAAATGAAAATAAAATGAAAAGTTAAAGAGTGGTTAAAATAAATGCATTAATATGTGGTTGCCAGGGATTTCTGTGTGGTTGTTAGGTATTTGTTTATTGGGCCAAGTCAGAATATAGCAAATTTGATTGTTCAGAAAAATAATAACACACCTTCAGTCAATAAGCAGCATGAAAAACAAAACAAAACAAAACCAAACCAAAAGCAAAGCAAAAAAACCCAAAGAGCAAACCAAACCAAAACAAAGGAACACAACCTCCCCCCTCCCCAAAAGCAAAACAATGCAACGCAGAAGCAAAACAAAAACCCATTATTAATTCAATTCAACAAGCAGCAAAAATAATAATAATAATAATAATAAATAAATAAAAAGAATGGTTAAAATGCATGCATTAATATGTGGTTGCTTGGGATTTATGGGTGGTTAAGTACTTATTTACTGGGCCAAAAGCAACAAAAAACAAAGCAAAGCAAAAAAAAGCAAAAAAAAAAAAAAAAAAAGGAAGACAAAAAAAAACCAAATCAAAGGGAAAAAACTAAAGCCTGACCGATATATTTTTTTTGCCGAAATTTTCGGCCCTA